>NW_010116900.1:0-257 GCF_000699245.1 Pterocles gutturalis
GGCGGGGCTTGTACTGATGGTGCTTTAAGCTTTATCTGGACAATTCAGACTTTCTGAATTCGGGAACAAACTTCCCCCCTATCTACATCTTTTCTCGTCTCCGTTTTGGGACCACATCTAGCCGCTGGTGCCTGGACCAGCACCCCGCGACTGTGGGGTCCTGCGTGGGGTGCCGGCAGCGTGCGGGGACACTGCTCAGACGGGGGCTGCAAACTTCTCTGTGCACTCAGCTCCACTCAGCCCTCCAGACCCTGTTA
>NW_010116900.1:269-3355 GCF_000699245.1 Pterocles gutturalis
TTTCTTTCAGCAGTTTAGATCGTCTCACTATGATAAGCTGCTCCAGGAGTTGAAAGTTCTTATCGGTTTCTATTGCTTTCATTATTTGTTTGTTTTTCTGGAAGAAGGAGAAGCTATTGGACTTTCTCATTTTCTCTGCGTGCTTAGTCATAGCTCCTTAAAACCAGGCTGATCTCCACAAAAGCTGAGATATTGAGAAAATTCCAATTTCCTGTGTGGTCTCGTATGGAAAAGTCTCTTTAGATTGTAGTGTATTGAAAATATACTTTCTTGCGAAGCGTTTACCATGTCCTACTCTGGTCTCACACATCCGCATCCACTTGGTTTAGAAATGGATTCCTGACCTTTCCCCCCCTTGCATCCCAGGAGAAGGTGAGGGGTTTGGTGCCTGGAGGCTGACATGTGCGACGCAGCATCTCCTAACGCATCTGCAGGTCCTTCATCTCATTTGTCACAACAGCTCACGTCTGGGTATTTTAGATACCAGATGCAGGAGGGCATCCTGCTGTCCTGATGCGAGGGTCGGGGCACTGGCTGGGGTGTGCAGACCCTCTGGGGTTAGGGAGGCTCCTCCGGCCGCATCAGGCTTTGGGAGGGGACGTGAGCTCCCAACAAGATCCCGCTCAGCGCCAGCACTCGGGATCATTTGTGTGTTAGGTGAGGGAACAGAGAGAGATCCGTTTGGTTTATCTTTCGGGAAAGGAAGCCAGAGAAGGGCCTCCCCTGTCTGGGGCTCTGCACTGAATAACCGAGATATCCGTCATCTAGCGAGCAGGCTTTGGGAGCGGTTGGTCTGCAAGGAAACCCCGGGAACGTGCGGGTGGCTGCAGACAGCCAGTGGCACCCAGCTGGTGTTGATAGCGTTAGTGGGGTGCTGCTTCAGCACCAGCCGTCCTATCTGACGGTTAAGCACGTGGTACCCTGCGGGCATCCTCCAAATAAGTCATGAATGAGGCGTAAGGCGTGGGGTGCATTTAAACACATCCCAGCCAGGACCGGGGTTCTGCTGGGGAAGGTGGTGCCATGGGCGCCGCGGCAAATGAACGCAGTGGGAGGAAATGCAGAGCTATTTGCAATGTAAATAGGTTTTAATTCAGTTTCACAGCCCCTCCCCTCCTGCTGTTAAGTAAGTTTGACTTTGAAGTGAAGCCCAAAGAGTTGTTATCTGCTCAGAGGCAGAACAAACACTTTCACGTTATCGCTTTTTTGCCCTGTGCGTGAAGGAACCTGGCACGCCAGATACCAGCATTGCCTCCCCAGGACCTCGCTGCTTCGCTGGGGGTCCAGTGTCGAGTTTAACACAAATGAACTATTTAAATTTCTTTCTTTTAATGTCTTGGCTAAAGAGATGGAAATCCCAGTGTTTCCTTTTCCCGTGTCTCCCTAGTTGAGCTATTCCAGGGCTTTCTGCCTGGGATATCTGTGCCTTCAGCACCAGCTTGCCTTGAACTTGGACTTGATCCCTGGCTGAAAGGGGTTCAGCTGAGACCTGTGGTCACCCAAGGAAAGGCCAGCTCCTGCTGTGGGGGAAGGATTTGCCGTCAGCTCATAGCCAGTGCCCCTGCAGGGACTACCGGGGACTCCTGGATCGCTTTGTCCCTGCAGAACAAGGAGCTTTGTTCAGTGTTTTGAAAATACATGGTGTTGGATGTTGAAAATTTTATTTCTCAAATGATTTCTCAAATGGGGTGATGGTTAAGTGGTTTCCTCTTCCCTTTGAAATGAGTAAACTTCCAAACCACTAAGCTGGTGAGTATTGACTGACTCACCGATGGGATTAGTGGAGATCAAGCCCATTATGTCTGGGTTACTGGGACCTGGGGTTGTTGCAAGCCTGAATGCGTGGCTTCTGCTGGTCCGTGTGTGCGCTGAAAGCCATCTGTTGGGGTGGTTGGATGGGGAGCAGAGGTAGGGAGAAGGGTTAATCCGTTGTTCTTTGCCCATATGTGTCACAGAAGCGACATAAGATGGGCCAAAGCCACCACTATGAGAGCCCCTGTTAGTGTTTTCTTTTATAACACAGGATCAGCTCTTATCAAGGACCAAAGGACTTTTGCAGAGTGTTGTTGCAGCTCATGTTCTAAAAAAAATTTGGGAAATGCAAGTTAGGAGTTACCCCTCTTCCCAGACCTTATCAGTTTCTGAGGATTTAGTGCTGAGAGGAGCCTACGTGCTCTGCTGAGCCCAGTCCGTGGGCGGTTGGCAGCTCCCGAGGTGAAATCGCTCTTCCCCTCCCTGTGCCAGGGCAGCGATGGGCGATGGTCCTGGCTCTCCGCTGCCTTTTGGAGCCGCTGTGCTTTGCTGTGGATGGGAAGAGCTGTGTCAGAGGCTCTGCTGTCGTAATTCTGATGGGTGAAACCCCACAAGCATTGCTGCAGAGAGCTCCAGTAACCTCCCTGAGCTCGACGAGTCGTGCAGAGCTCTGGCCGTGCCTCTGTCTCCCTTGTTGCCAGGGCTTCTGCCGCTCTCCTCCTGCAGAAATAGCCGCTGTGCTCTGCTAATGCATCTGAAAATAGCCTGGGAGGGAGCAGAATGTCTAGACCAAACAAGCAGAATAGATCTTGGCCATCTCCCCCAGAGCAGGGTCTCTGCCTGGTTCCCCAGGTGCTGGGGGGACCCACTGCTGGGTTTGCTGGGAGCAGCAGCGGGGCAGGATGCAACCGTCCTTTGGGAGGCTGGAGACCTGGACCCGAAGGCGCGGGGCTGGGGAGGTGTGGGGCTAGGGAGGTGGCTGTATCTGCTGGCTGCAAGGTGAGCTGGGATGCTGAGGATGGAAAGCCCAACAGCTTGCAGCCAAGCGGGATGGAGTAAATCATCAGCCCACGACGTGACCCACGGGAGCGCAGCGTTGGCTTCCACCCTCCGCGGCACGTTCCTCTCCTGTGCAAACACCCAGCCACACCTGACGCTGTGCAAATACTCTGCACCCAGTTAAATCCATTGTGACCTTGGTGGTCATGCTTATCAGAGCTAGATAATGACGTTTTAACTTCTTGCATGGAGAGAGCAGCCCAGGAGTGGGCTTAGGGTCCGCTTGTACGTGGTGGAGGTGGCACTGGCCCTGCGGCGGGGGCTGGGGGGGGGTG
>NW_010116900.1:3386-9524 GCF_000699245.1 Pterocles gutturalis
GTTGTCCCCTGGCTCCCCGTGCTTTGTTTGCAGGCACTTGGGTCTGTTCTTTCCCCTTCTCATTAAAATAAAAAAGCAAGCCCAGAGTTATATTTTGGAGGCTGCCATCACCACGTATGATATCCGTCCGTGGACGTTATCAGGGAAGCAGCACAGCCACGCTGGCGTGAATGTGTTGGGGATGAAATTGTTCACACAGCAGAAGGTCCCCCCTGTGAGCTGGTGCTGGGGGTGGTGGTGGGATGTGGGGTGGGATGCGTGGGTCTCCAGCTTGCTTGGTTGCCTTCCTTGCCTTCTCCTGCCCTTGCATGGACGTGCTTAGCTCGGTGCAGGTGAGCTGTCTGGCTGGAAGCCAAGAGGAAGAATTTGGCATCCAGCTCCCTTACAGTAAAACCGCAGGAAATGTGTCGTTTGTTGGAGAGATGCTCTGCTCGTGTGCCGTCCAGGTTAGGACCTGCGGGACAACCCTGGAGAGGTCACGCTGGCCTCAGCCCCGTGCTGCTGGGGCGCAGCTAGGAAGGAGGTTTTCTTCTTCCTCTCTCTCACGCGGAAAATTTATCCTTGTCATCTTTGTTTTCCATCCTGGAGTGTATTTACAGCACTCCCTTTATCTCCGCAGGCCCGGCGTGATCACCATGCAGGCGCTTTCCGAAGAGGACCGAAGGCTGTGGATGGAGGCGATGGATGGCCGGGAACCGGTGAGCAAAAATACAGCGAAAAAGCATCAGGGAAAATTGTGAAGAGCTTTTCGTAGCCTGGGGCAGGCTGTTTGCTGCGAAGCAGGCTGTCACGCAGCGCCTGCCAGCCGGTGCAGAGCTGTATCCGTGGGGCAGCTCGCGCCTTCTGCCAAGAGAATAGTTTAATCCCTTGGTTAAATATTTGAGGTAGTACTGTATCTCCTGTGCTTTTGGATTGCTTGGAGGTGCGGTGGAAAGGAGGAGGGTAGGCTTGGCCAGCACAAACACGCTGCTGTGCTGTGCTGAAAGAAAAACATGGGAAAAAGAGCAGTGGAAGAAAATACGCTGTGCATTTCCAGGGCTTTTTTGAGTCCTGCAACTCCTCTGGCAGCCGTTTCGGGGTCTTGTAGAGAATTGCAGATTTTGCGTGAGCGGAGGAGCGCAGCCCCTGCTCCCTGTGCTCAGCGATAGCCTCTGCGCTGCTGCGCTTGCTCCTGCCGTGCCAAGGCTGCGCAGGCTTCCTCACCTCTGGCTGGGATTGTGGAGTTTTTCAGAAAACTCATAGTTGTTGGGTTTTTATTTTTTTTTTTAAGACGTATGCCAATTTTATGGCCAAGTTCGAGGAGCTTTGGCTGGCTCTGCCTGGGTTCCCTCGGAGGAGCGCTGGTGCGGGTGCTGCCCAGTTTCAGCGTGGCGGCCGTCCAGCCCCGAACAGCAAACACAGCACCGCCGAGCAGCCTGTGTACGGGGAGCGAGACCAGACTGGGGGCCTCTGTGCCTCGGTGCGGCCAAAAGCGTAGCAGGAGATGGAGAGAAACTTTGCGGATAGTTGGAGCAGCCAGGGCTGCTATGGGACAGCCCGTACATTTCTGGAGTTGGTGTCTGTGCTTCTGGGTTTGAGTCAGGCTCTGGCAGCCGGAGGAGAGTCCATGCAGGGAGCAGAGTGTTCATCCCAGCACAGCCCCGCTGCCACAGACTGGGACTGGTCTGAGTGGTTCCCCCTAAATGCACGAAAAGGTCCTTGTGAGAAAAAAAGTGTTTGTTAAAGCCGGGTGAGACGCGGATGCACGCGGGCTGTCAGTGGATGCTGGGAAGCACGCGCTGGGGTTGGTCAAGCAGCTTGGACAGTTCGGAGGTCGGGAAGGCTGGGGGCAAGGGTGCTGCTCTGTATTTCAGGTGAAGCATTTCATCGTGGATTGCAGCCAGGGCTCAGCCTGCTCCCGTAGATCCATTGGGTAATTCAGGTGGGACGGGACCCCGGGAGGTTTCTAGTCCAGCCTCCTGCTCACAGCAGATTTCTTGGGCATTTGGTCAAGCAGCTTGGACAGTTCGGAGGTCGGGAAGGCTGGGGGCAAGGGTGCTGCTCTGTATTTCAGGTGAAGCATTTCATCGTGGATTGCAGCCAGGGCTCAGCCTGCTCCCGTAGATCCATTGGGTAATTCAGGTGGGACGGGACCCCGGGAGGTTTCTAGTCCAGCCTCCTGCTCACAGCAGATTTCTTGGGCATTATCCGGTTGGGTGCTGAAAACATCAGAGGAAGGCGACTGCTCAGCCTCCTTGGGCTCCACCTCTGCTGCCTGACCGTCCTCCTGGAGGAGAGTTTCTCCTGGTATCCAGTCTGAACCTCTCCTGTTTCACTTCACACCTATTGTCTCTTGTCCTCCTGCCATGGAGGACAGCCTGACTGTTTTCCTGATGCATTCCTCATAGGAAGGGTGCTGTCAGGTCCCCACAAAGCTTTTCTTTCTCCAAGCTGAATAAACCCTGTTCCCTAATGGGACATGTGCTGTGTACCTTGGACCTACCTCTGGTGGCGACCACAGTTCTCTGCCACGTTGGTTCCCTCCCTGCAGCAATATTTGGGAAGACAGTCGGGTGTAAGACATGCCAACCCCTCTGGTTCCAGCCTGCAAGCTGTCTTGTTCCCTCCTAAATTAACCCCTACCTTGGTTCTGTGGTGGCACCTGCAGACAGGATAATATTTTTTGATTTCTTCAGAAGCAAAATGTGCACTCTGGCTCCTAGTCTGTGTCAAGCCTTGTCCTCCTTCAGCCCGATTGCCTCCTTCCCGCTGCCTCACCTCCACAGAGAACTGTTGTTGCAAGGATGCAAAGCCCGCTTCCGTGCAACAGAAGCTGCATGAATCCGTCACCCACTGCATCTCGACCCGCTGGCGTGACCGGGACTCAGCACAGAGCAGACCCGGTCTGTTTGGATGGGACTGCAGCAGCACAGCCAGAGATTCTGCGTGTTTGGGGAGTGCTGTACCTGCGAAAGGTGTTGGGAAGTCACAGGACTGCCTGGTTTATCCTGTTTCAGAATCTGCTTGTGTGAACTCCTTCAAAGGCACCCAGGTCTTCGTGCTGCCGCCTGCGTGTTCCTGTTCCTGCCTGTCGTGCCCATGGGCTGAGGGGAGCTTGCTCAGCCAGCGCGTCCAGGATTGCTGCTGCGCGTTAACGCAATACCTCCTGGCGCTGAAATGCTGACGGCGTTCCAACCTGGCCGTCCAGGTGTGCTGCGGGAGCCATGGGAACAAGCCTGGATGGAAACGGATCCAAGAGGCGTTCTGCTGAGGAAGATGGTGCGTGTTGACAGACAAGGTGGCTCCTTGTCCTTGGTTGTCCTCCTCGATCCATCCACAGGGGAGCTGTTGGTCTGTTCTGTTTGGGTGCTTATCTTGCAACACGGCGTGGGGTGTTACCTACTCTGCAGAGATTTCCTTGAGCAAGAGACAAGGTTTTAACCTCTAGCCTCCTAGAAATATCTGTTCTGTGCTTTGACTGTATTTTTCTAACCAAAAAACCCCTACTGGAAGGAATGTCTGGTTTTCCTTTGGTTTGACTATCAAGTGTGGGAAAGATTGGCATGGTGGGGACGGTAATTCCATGTGCATATTCCGGCTGCGGAGAGATTAAAGTGGACTGGAGTTGGTTTCTTAATTATAATTAAAAAACTAAAACCAAATGCTGTATTACATTTTAGTAAGATCTAAACATAGAATGGGGGCTGCATTAGCCAAGACATTTGTCACAACTTGAAAAGATTTATTATGTATCTTACAGTCAAAGCAGGCTCCAGATAGCTATCATCAGTCTGTTAACTCTTACCACTTGTTATTAATTTGGCTGAAAACCCCGTGTTGACTTTGGGTTTTCTTTTATGTTACATAGGCTGGAAACAGGAGAAAATGCTAGCTCTGTAACAGAGCAGTTGCATTCGTTTTTGTTGGGATATTCAGGATAAGTTTCCTATGGTTTTTCTCCCCTGGTGATGCAGTTTGCAGATGTATATGGTGGAGGCCAGGGTGATTCAGAAACTTCGTTGGGTCCTGAGTCAAGAATAAAGCTGCGCTGGCTCGTCGCGGTGGCTGTGGCAGGGTGCAGGATTAAGAGAGGCGCAAATCGGGCTGTTTGCTTTGTGGCAAAGCACAGAAGGAGATAAGCATTTCAGTAAGGTTGTGGCTTTGCTTGCCAAGCCGGCAGCGAGCATGCCAGCCGAAAGAGGGATGTTGGTGTCAGCAGTTCCTGATAGTACCATCCGAGCGGGTTGGTAATCTCAGGAGTCGTTCTGGCATCAGTGAGGGCAGGAGTCGGGTACTGGGTCTGAAGTGTTTGGGACATGAAAATGTTTCTCCAGGAAAGTGAGCCTTGCAACGTATGGGTATGTAGAGGGTTAGGGATATGAAACACGTCAGACCATACCCCTGTTGAGCTGTGTCAATCCGTTGTCCATAACCCGGAGCGGTGATGGAGGGGTTAGTGTTCAACGGCCAATGAGACAGCCTGTGATCCCACCAGAGGACAGGAGGCATGGGTGGGATCTGAGCAGCGTAGTTCTGGCTCTTGCATCACGCTGCCCTTTGCTCAATTTGTTTTGGTTTTCTTTTTTGTTCTTTAAAGCAATACGCATCTATAAAAATACAGCCAGCATTTCCTATCGGAGGACTCTCTTCGGTTCTCTACTCTGCAAGTTTGCAAAGGCAAGAACAAAGTACAAAGTACGAAGTCCCCTGCGTGCTTCGGGAGGCTGGATGGAAGGGCAGCGCTGCAGAGACTGTTGGTTTTTTTTTTCCTGGGACCTCCCAGGGGTTGGACTGGTTGCACTGGAGGGGCTCTGCTCCTCTTGGCACTCTTAGTCCCTGGTGATGGAGCTCCATCCTCCAGAAAGCAAATCAGGTTTCCGCTCCCGTTCTGGAAGGCTAGTTCAGGACCTCACTGCTCTGATGTCCAGAAACCTTCCCAGGGTTTTGCACCCCCCAGTTCAGCTCTGCTCCCCCGTGTGAGGACATGGCTGCATGGCCATCGTGCGTGTGAAGCTGAGGGGACAGTCGGGTGGTCACTGCGGTGTCTGGGTTTTGTGCTGGGCGCTGAGACGCCGTGTTTGCGTTCTAACCAGGAAATGCGATGCTGTTTGTCAGGGCTGGGAACTCACAAAGTTCAGAAGGAGTTACGGCTGAATTAAGGGATGCCCCAAGGGCAAGATCCACAAAGTCTCTTAAATGCTTTTTGAGATATTATGGAGCCACTTAAACTCTCAGGCCTTCCCTAGGTGCCGGAGGTCTGCAGGCACCAGCAGCCCTCTGCTGAAAGCGTTCCTCTGCCTCGATGTGCTGCTCCTCTGCTTGGGAACGGAGCACCCTGCGCCCGCTCCTGGCCACCACTCCAGCAGCATGCTTTGTCCGTCTGGTCCTTCATTTCTCCTCTTCCATCTGAGCCCACACCAAACTCTTTCTTCACCTGCAGTCAAGACCTGGCTCCCACCTGTAGCTATGGGTCATGTCGTGGAGTTTCCAGTGGGTCTGTTGTTTATTAGCCTAATGAAATCAGGTGCCAGGCGAGGTCAGTGTGTGCGAGTGCCCGTGAACCCGCACAACTGCCCAGAGCCCATCCTTGGTGGTGGGGGGGTCTGATGCTGCTGGATTTTGCAGGGTGCTGAGGGCTCTGGCTTGCAGCCAGAGGAGCTCGGGGCAATCAGACGGATCATGGTGGGTGTGAAGGACTTGATTCCCTTTCTGCAGCCACCTCCAGCCTCCCGGCCATGACTCAGCTCAGCACAGCTCATGCTCGGCTCCGTGGCTGTGAGGACCACCCCGACCCTCGCTGCGGCTGCGGTGGCCCCCATGGCACTGGGTGACCGGGTGATGCTGCATCTCGGGTGGTTGGTGTCACCTCCACACTGCAGTGGGAGCGGAGCTCTGGTGTTGGTCCCCCAGCGCCGTGGCAGCACAAAATGGAGCAGGGCGACGTGGGGGGGACCATGCGGCCGCTCTCCACTAGATGGCAAGCTGAGACCAGCCCGCTCATGGCACTTGTGCCCCACCGGGGTGACGGCAGCCCCCCTGCACCCCAGGGGCTCTGCGGTGTGTCTGGGGCTGTCCTCACCCACCCGTCTTGGGGGCTGTGGGTTTGGGGGAGCAATGTGTCCCCAGAGCTGCCCGTGCCTGTCACCCCGTGCTCAGCCA
>NW_010116901.1:0-8969 GCF_000699245.1 Pterocles gutturalis
GCAGCAGAGCGTTCCTGTGGGCCTGGTGTTCGTGAGGGACACCCCCATCCCTCCTCTCCCCCACACGGGAGATGGGGACGGCTCTAAGGGTGGTTCATGCCACTTTCTGTCCAGGTGGCTCGGTGCCTGCCCCAGGAAGCGTGAGGTGCAGGGTGAGGCCAGTTTCACGACGACAGGGCTGTAACGCTGAGCACAGCTGTTGGCTTGGTGATATGAAGTCTCCAGAGATTAACGAGCTGACTGGTTGTTGAGAAAATGCATTCTTCAGATTTCATCCCATTTCATCAGCATCCCTCTGCCAGCACCTGCCTGCGCTTCCCACAAGGTCAGTCCCCACTTGCTCTGCACAAGTCTCTGTACAGCACAACTGAGCCTGTGAAATTTTATACAATATAAACCACAAGGGTCTGAATTTTTAAAAGTGTTTCAAGCTCTATATTAAAGATATGTAGTTGCTAATGCTAAGAATAATGAATAACATACATACCACCCCCCAAAAAAAACTACCAGTGATTTGGGGCAAAATACTTCAAACAAAGTAGGTACACAAAGCCTTTCTCAGTCTTCAAAGGCAGGACTGGCAGACTTGTGAGGCTGGTGTGCTGACAGAAATCAGAGTTAGCTTGGGTTTCAAGGTTTACTAAGGTGGGTGTTACATGTGTTGACTGTATTTGGGAAGAAAACGTAGCTTGTAGCTGGCTGATAAATAGGTCCCTGTTACGAGCAGGTAGGCATTTTGAAAGACTGGAGTGGATCATGTTATTTCTGTAGGATAAGTGAGAATAGAATTATTTGGAAGCTGCTGTTTTTAGAGAATAGATGGTAGAAAGAAGTACACAATAGGTAAGTAAGGGTGAATTGATTTTGTCTGTGATGATGGAGCAACAAGGCAGAGATGAGATACCTCCCCTTATGCAGTAAATAAATAAATGGTTGCATTTGTGTGTTGTTTCCTGAAAAGCAGAGAACAGCTGATAATTTATGCTGCCCCTAGTTCTTAGCATTACAGAGTGAATACTAGGTGTGGTTCCCCCACTCACTCAGTTCATTTGCTCTAAATAACATGTGCCTCCCCATGTTAAAACCTCTTCCTTCTGCACAATGAGAGTTCAGAGTATGTGAAGCACTTCTGGATTGGAGACACTGAAAAATCTCTTAATTAGGTTTTCCCATCAGAAAGCCCAAGTGCATTTTGAATAGTTATTTTGCTTGGGCAATGCCGTGACCAGGGTCCTGCCTTGTTCTGGAGGCCAGCTTAGACCGGAAAATGTGCATGCCATGAGAAATGGGTAAGGGGGTCATCTCCTGCCCGGGTGCATCCACCCGGCTAACCAGGAGTTGATATTGCCAGCAATGGCAGCTCTCTTCATGTTACATTGTAACACAGAGGTGGTATTCGTAAGCACCTGAGTTCAGTTTGCATTAGTTACTCTTTTACCCCTAAAAAAGATGTGTCAGCCATTTGAGGCACATGGTGAAACTCAGCACTTCTTAGCAGTTTGTCAAAAAAACTGGGAAAAGGTTAATAACATTGGGATAATTTAGTGCATTAGAATGAAGGGTACAAATGTTCTATATCTCATTAGATAAGTGTAATCCAACATTTTTTGAGACTGATACTATCATTACCCAGTCCCAAAATAAAAGCATTTCTAGCTGTTCAAATCCTTCAAAGTTCATCAGCTTGTTTGGTTTGTTTTTGGCTTTTTCCCTATCATCATTTTCAAGGTTAAACAGATATCTAAAGCACAGAAGAGCTGGGCATTTGACATTTCCCTGTGTCCCTGGCTTTTCTTTCATGGACATCTTGCTTCTAAAATGCAAATAAATCTGCCTGTGAAGAAATGCCTCTCAGAAGTACATATCTGTTAGTTCAGTCTGCAACTGGCTCATGGGTTTGCAGAAAAAGGAAAGAAATCTTCAGTGTTGAAGTCTGTAGGTCTCTTGTGGTGCCCCTTGATAAGTAAACCTATAAAGCTCGTTGGTTTTGTTTTATTTAATTTCAAGTTGCTTTTAAACAAACTCTGACCAACAGTAATTTCACCTTTTGTTTTTCACCTGGTCCTCGTTGTCTTATGACCCTCAAGAGAGAAAAATGGAATATTTGGCTAAAATCTTACTGACTTCCTGTGCTGTTAGGGACCTGGCCTTCCTTTCTTCTCTACTGGTGTGTAAAAGTTTCATCATTTTCTTACCATGGCAAGGTAACATAACCAGGATGATACAGGTTTTCTGAAGATAGTATAGCTGCTGCTAATGGAAGCTGCTCTGAAATTAAGTTAAGGCAGGAAAGTAGCAAAAGTAGATGGAGCCCAGCTTGTTTCCCTTGATTCAGACAGCCTGAGGAAAGGCTGGGAAGGACTGTATCCCCCGAGAAAAGCAGATGGGGCAGTATGTAACATTTTTGCCAAAATTTGAGCTTTGAAATAGTCTAGGAAATAGTAGAATAAAGAAGTCAAAATTCCTACAGGAACGACACAGTAAAGAAAGAGCATTTGTGATTGATTCTGTCCTTCCTTATAGCACCTGGGGGTTATAGAATTTGGCATGCAGTCATGGACTAAAAAGCTGTAACAGCAGACGGATCACCTTGGCTGTAGTTGCCTTGTCCTTGCTTGCAGTGATAGCTTCATGGTACAAGAATAAAATGTTCTGTGTCTATTGATCCATCAAGCATGTCCTCCATTTGATTAGGTTCTAGGAATGCTTTTTTTTTTCCCCCACATCCATAAATTATTCCCAACAAAGTTTTCATAAAAATGTGGCTTTTGTTTTTAATCAGTTATGTAAACACTAGTAGATACAGCCATGCTAAATATTTTATTAACTGAGCATGGAATCAGGCTGCTGAAAATCTGCTGGGGCTGAAAGCATGGGTTGGGGGGAAGAGACTAGCGTGGTGTGTGCTGGGCAATGCTGCAGTGCGAGTTCAGTGTAATCCTGCTGGGGAGGGGGCTGGGGCAGTGGTGCTGCCCGGGCTGAGGGGTACTGCACTTGGGGGTGAAGGTTACTAGTATGGTAAGGGAGTATGTGCTATCTCTGGGTCACCTGCTCTCAGGTTGCACCCCTACAGATTGTAGCTGTTCCTCACAAACAACTGTAAGCGTTGTGAAATGTATTTGCTAAGTGGGGACCCTATGTAACGTGTGTCTCTAAACGATATTATTGAAAGAAATGCTGAAATGTTAGGCGTGAACGTTTCTCTGTTGGGAGTTGCTTCCTGCTGCCATCTTTTTCTCATAGAGATACTGTCTATAAGGCAAGTAGTTAGTAAATATTTTAAATACCTTCCCCTTTTCAGCATGTGACTCCACTAGAATACCTACCTTATCATGGAAGATAAAGGCTTGCTTGCTCTAGTGGGAGATGGTTCTTCTCAATGAGTTTGTGCTTCATTACACAATAAATTGCCTTTTAAGTTACTTGTGGTGTGATAATCTTAAGTTTCAGCTGCAATGGGCACTGCCATAACTACTGAAGTAAAACTGCCACAGGGCAGATTTCAAGAAGTAGGCCTTTTACAGTAAAACATTTTTTTTTATTTAGCATCTTCCCTGTTAGTACATATTTCAGTTCAGTGGGAGTTTAACCACCTGAGTGGTGTAACTTTTGTCTGGTTTACCCCCAGCCCCAAAGTAGGTAGGCAGTAACCAGCTAACAAGCAGCCCACCACCCAGCTGTGGGGAGCAAGACATTACAGCCAAGATTGTCAAATATAGCTTCTAAAGGAATAGCTGGGTGATAACTGGCATCTAGGTGAAAAAGTGGCTCCAGATCACCTCTGTGCTGGAGTTTAGCTGTGGGGAAGACAGACCCAGAACTGCCCTGGCAGAAAATACATTGTATTTCAGAGCATGTTGAAGCTGAAGTCCCCCACTGCAGCTGCTTAAGTTCGGAAAAATATTTTTCATTATTCCTTCCTGTTGCCTCCAGAAGAAAATGAGGCTTATAGTGTATCTAGCAACGTTGATTTTGAACAGTTTGAATGTAATGAGAAGGACCATTTAACTACTGCTATTAAAGCTTCAGTAGCAACAACAGTCAGTATAGATTTATCTCACATAAGACTACATCAAAACATTTTCAGGGAGTGTGTGTTCTCAGACTGCACAAGATCAACACGCACATACCATCATTAGGAACACACTGTATCAAGCGCAGATTTGAGTACTCCTGTGTGAATAACCTTGAATCTTTTTCCAAGGCAAGATAGGGTAGTTAAAATACACAAATTTGTTGCTTCAGCATTACTTAAGTAAATATCTTGCTATTTAAGAATGTTGCATTAAGGATAAACAAAAATAGTTTCTCAAATCAGCTCTTTACTAAGTTATAGGAAAGCTGGAGATTTGGCTGAGATAACATAGTAATCAGTAAAGAAATTTGCTTTAAGATCAGCATCAGCCCCAATTCTACTTGGTTAACTGCTGGAGGTAAGTTACATGTTTTCTGTTGGCAAGAGTCAGTGAGAGATAGGCAAGAAAAAACACTAATTTTTATCTGCCTTATCTACCAACTGGATGCTTTTGTTCTAGCACAAGTATAGCTAGTACCCTGCTCCTTTTAGCCTGCTGTGGGACAGGCCGTTTGTATGCATTATTCTTCCCGTGTACCAGTGTCTTAGCTATTGCTAAGACAGAAGAAGTTAAAAAACATTTGTTATCTTAAGAAAAAGTTCAATGTGCAAGGGAACTAGCTGAAAGTCCCCTTCACTGCATCTGTGTGATAACCATTTTAAACTCATCATCTCCCCACTTCATACAAGTTTAGGGAAAACCCTGCATTAGTACAATTGTTCTTTTGGAGAGATTAATTCATTACACAATTGAGACTCAGTTTCACTGAGCAATAGCAGAAACTGAGACAGAAGCAGAATAGTTTTAGAAGTTTATTGTAAAGACCTTTACAATCTCAGTACAGAGATAAGGATATAAAATGATGTTGTTTGGAGTATTTAAGGCTGGTTCGTGGTCATCTGAATTTCACTGTTCAATGGAACTCAAGCAAGAGCAACTGATTTCTGACTGTACATATTTTTATTTGTGTTCCATCATTACAGTGAGATCACAAGTTATTTCAGAGACTCAATGCCTGCTTATTATAAAATAAAGGACATTATTTACATGATGAAAGAAAAATTTCAGCATTTTAGTGGAATGGATGACTGATACTGCAACAAGTTTAGTCCACGTATTTTCCAAGAATGTCACCATCTCTAAACAAGTAGTAGTCCTGCAAAGAAAAGAAACATGAGTACCTGTCATTATCAGTTGTTTTGCAAATAGTGTCTTGTTCTGAAGTCAGGGCTACCACAGTCACAAAGTACAAAATCAAAAGTGAGCTAACCAACACTAGCCCTACCTTTTGACTTCTTGAAAATATTTTTTATTTGTTTGTTCCTAAGATACCCTTTGGGAAAGCTACCAAGTTACTATTTTTAGTAGTACTAAGTGCAAGAACTGTTAGGAGACAATTGTGCAAGCTTTTCCTGTCAAATCAAGGACACCTCCAGTAATTTCAAAGCCTCTTAGTGTTCCCTCTACTATATGCCTGGAATTGGGAGCCACTTCATTCACCCAGCAAAGGTCAAGCCAGAGGTTTCTTTAGTTACTTCCTTTTAAGCTGGGGTGGAAGTAGCAAGTACTGCAGGTACCAGAAGCTGGCTGGATTCAGCTGCTGCCACTAGAATACTAACAACTGCATTTCTTGACTGCTGCTAACACTATGAAGTATCTACAATATTTATCACTGGCCACACGACATTTTGGGAAGCAGCTTCATTTGCATTCACAAAGTTGGACAACCTACCTTATCCTCTAGTACAATCTTTGTACCACCATACTCTGGTAGCAAAACCTTTTCACCAACTTTTACACTCACTGGCTGAATCTCACCATTCTGAAAGAGAAAATAAATCCTTAGTTTTCCACAATGTAGACAGATGTAATAGAATTCCTCCAAACTACAATGATCCATCCACATACAGAACATTCATGACATCACAACAACTCTGTATTTTTGTTGTACAGTGAAACTAGAATATGCTAGGACAAGAAGCACACCACTCAATTCTCAAGCACTGGAGTCCTGCAATATTTGGGCAGTGATCTTTCTGAATATAATTTAATTTTCATTTAGTTTTGAGTGTAAATACAACTGTGAGGTCTTCACTTGACATACTGAATAGGACTTCACTGACAGAAAAAAGCACCCAGGAAGCCTGAGAAATTAAGTGACAGACCATGAAACCTCCTTCGAAAAATGAAGGGAGAAAGTCCATTTCCATATTGTGTAGTCAAGGCTAATTTCTACAAGTGCCAGTTAAAGTACCTTCCTATCCTTGTCACTTTGATCAAATTGTCACCATTGCTAGCAAATCAGTTTAATTATACAGTTTAATTATACTTTTGTATTATAAATAAAAGAGTAGCACATTAGTCAAATATTAGCACAATTTCACAATATAAAGCTTTAAAAATCAGACACTGGCACAAAACAGCATGTGTGTACAGAGGGACGCACTGTAAAGAAAAAGTCTGAGTCAACATGCCCAAGTTGAAATTTAACCTGTTTTCCACTATTGGTACTAACTGAACACTACTTTGGTGGGGAAAAAAACCCTTCTTACACTGAATTCTGTAGCCACTGTTGTTTTTGTGAAGACTGTCTTTTTTATGATCCCAGAAGCGTATTCAACGTGCAAAGTTAACAAAAAATTATTCAATACTTATTTTGATTCCTGTTTGTCCGGTAAACCTTATCCTTATGGATAATACTTTGCACAGCACAAGACAGTGAATGCTACATTCTGGGATTCGACCCTGCTCACAAGTCACAGAAATTCAGGCATGTAATAATTTTAACAAGGAAGGCTGCCGGTCCTTCAAGGTTTTGCCTGAGAAGTAAAACACTGTTTATGTATTTAAAACTAAAAAAACCAAAACCCACCCAACCAAAATCACAAACAAACCACAAAAAAAAACCCCAACTCACACCACTACGGTTTAAGGCTTCTTATAAATATCAGTAAATAATATTGTTTTTTAAAAGGCAAGTATCCTCCATTTTACAAATGGTTAAAGGAAGACTGGAATTCAAGGTCAGAGCCAGTCTGGAGAATTTGAGATTTCTGCCTCCTCTTTGAATCTGTACTTCCAACTTCACTCACCGACACAATTCATTTCTGTGAGCTATCACTAAATTTACACTGCAGCCATCCCTTATGACAATATTCCAGCTACCACCACACCATTACTTTTCTACCCAGATGTAATGTTTCAGGTTATTTACCTTTCCTCTGGCTCCTGATCCAACTGCTACTACTGTTGCCTGTAGCACCTTCCCTTGAGCTTTTTCTGGAATCATGATGCCTCCTTTGGTTACTGTCTCAGCCGCACATCGTTCAACCAGGACACGATCAAAGAGGGGAAGAAACTTCCTAAATGCTTTTCCTGCCTGTAGAAGTAATGGTACATTGTAATAAGACAAATATTACAACGAAATTGCAATTTAAGAGAGATTTTTAAAAAATTATTCCTATTTTGAGAGAAATTAATAGTTTAAGAAAACTGCTAAGCATTTATTTTTAATAGTAGCAAATATATGCCACCTTTTATTGCATCAGAAATTGCTAAAGACACAAGCAGATGCTGGGCAATCCCAACAGTTCAGCCAGAAGATGTACTTCAGCCAGGGGAACAAACCACCACCAGATGCAGCAGCCTCCTCCTCCGGCTCAAAAACTCTGTAGGCTTTTAATCCCAAACCCTTAGTTTGGTGAGCATCATTATTAATTATATGAACTATTTTTATTCAGTTCACAACCAGATTTAACGATGATTAAGGACAGCTGCCTTTTTATTTGTGGAGTGTTTTACAGTAAAGAAGCAAAAGTCTAGCCAGGTACCCCATGTCAGTCTTTTTTAGGCATTTTCAGGTCTTTAGCATTTCTCATAATGATATACAGCCTCCAAAGTTTGAACTCTGAAGCGAGAGTGCTGTTACTTGCATCGACTTCTACAAATAGACTGCAACTTTACAAGAAACGTTAGGTGTAAGTCCCTACAAATAGGAAGGTAGGCATACTTCTACCTTGACTGCTTCTGTATCTGCCTCTACTTAAGCAGAGTTACGGTGGTTTTTTGATTATTATTTGGAGTTGTTTTTTTTTTTTTTTGCAACTACTTACTGCTCATTTGGGTGCATTTTGGAAACAGCAGTCTAACTCCCATGCACTAGATAACTGCAAGCACCGAATCCCAACAAGCAGGGGTCAGGAAGAAGGAATTCACTTTCATTTAGAAAGTAAGATATGGCGACTTGCCAAGGCACATGGAGATAGTGCTGCCCTAGACAGGTACCCAGAGCCCACTCATAGAAACAACGAGAAACAAGGGTTTGGCATCCTGACACTCCTTAATACACACACACTCTTTAGAATTGGGAGAGAGCAAAATTACAGGCAAAGCAGGAACAAAAGACAGTACGTGAAAGACGTGTGTCCCTCCAACAATGTTACCACCACAGCGATGAAAAACAGCAAAGGGAAAAGGCTTCCAATTACGATCAGTTTCATTCTGTAAAGATTACAGCTCTGAACCTCATTTTTTTATAGGCATTCTGTGTTTAACAGAAATAAGCAATCAGACCATAACCACTGTACACTAAATTTTATTAAATGCTGATTCCTCACGTTAGTAGGATCATAAGAATAAAGTATCACTGCAAGAACTGGCCCTTGCCCAGTTCTCCTTCAAGGTAAGATCTCTATAAATCAGAGCTTGTAACACACACAAAATGAGTGTTGAAGAGCGCAGCCGGGAGGGTTTCAGGTCTATCCCCAGGCAGACACGGCGGCGGGTGCGGCCCTGCCCGCGGGCTGTTCCCATTACTGCGGGCGGGGAATAACGTTTTGCTGAAGCTCCCGGGCAACCAAAGGCAGCTCCTACGAACATCCCCGCCATGCCGCA
>NW_010116902.1:0-16622 GCF_000699245.1 Pterocles gutturalis
ATACAAATGAGTGATACACAGCACAACTGTTCACCACCCAGTGACCAAGGTGCAGCCTGTTGCTGGCTAATGACCCTGGAGCAGGAAGAGTCCTGTAATCCCAGAAAAGATAAGAGCCTGACCATCTGAGAGAGAGAGAGACAACTGAGAGAGTGAGAGAGCTTCCAGACAGAGCCTTATCTATATACTGGGCATGACGTACATGATACAGAATATACCACTGTCCAGTTTGGGTGTCAATGGTAAACCTAAGGTTGGATCATAAACCTTTAACTGTTGGCTATGCTCTCTTCCAGCTTGTCGTGCACCTGTAGACACTGGCACAGCAGAGAAGCTGAAAAGCCCTTGACTGTGCTGGCAACAACTATAAACATCAGCCTTCTTCTCAGCACAAATCCAAAATATAGTCTCTCACTAGCTACTATGAAGAAAGTTAACTCTGTCCCAGGAGAAACCAGGACACTTATCCTGTATTTTAAGAAAACTATACTAGATGACTGGTCAATCATTTGAATTTCCCTCATCTCTGAAACTATGCAAAGTCGGTGATTTACGGAACCTGAACATACTTTAACAACCAACCCAAAAACTGGCATGTGATTTCCTCTGGTCAATGCTAACTGCTGCATCATAAATTAAATCCTAGATGTTCTCAATACTAAAATCACAGACATGAAGGGCTTTCTTCACAGTAGACACTATGTGCTTGACAGGCTAAAAACTAATTAAAAATCTCCAGCATACCTGTGTTCCTTAAATGTGGACTTGAGAGACAGGATGGTGTCAGTTAGCCAAATTTGGATCACAGGGTAACTCTGTAGTCAGGGCTATAGCTGCTAAAGACTAAATCCAGCTGATAATGAGGACATTTCAAATAACAGTCTGATGCATACACACCTAGATGGAGAATTAGTGATGTGATGAAAGGTGGTCAGAGAGCCACAGCATACTGGACCACTATTGTGGAAACATTTATAAGGGGAAAAAAAAGCTACTTTGAAGTCTAAAAGAAATTTTATAGAAGGCTAGTAGAGAGATTTTTTGAACATGTATAATGTAATGAGACAGACTGGAATCAGAGAGGATTTAAGCTGGTGCATTCGTTATTAACTGAGTCTCAATATGGCAGTATTTTGAAGTGGGGAATTTGAAACTTAAGATACAGCAAGCACCATATTATCAAAAATAGATTGGAAACCATAGAATTCACAGGGACTTTTTCACACCTAATACATGGAAACAGTGTTTTGAGACGATATTGAAAGGTATTGCCTGGGAGGGAACAAAGTTTCTGTATGTGAAATGAACACAAAGCTGTTTGAAGCAGAGCAATGATTTGCAACAATTATTTTATGTCTGGAACCAGGCCACAGGTAGGCAAGACAACCAACTAGAATGAAACATGGTCTTAGTAACTAGAATAGAATAGAATAGCATAGAATAGAATAAATCTTAGTATTCATCATTTTCAATCAGAAAACCCGTCTCACTTGCATGGGAGACAGATTTTGTCATAGCTCAGCATCAGAGATAGAAAAACAGGAGGCTGAGACTTCACCCATTCACTTTCTTGCAGAGATGCATGTTCCAATATGGGTTTTGGAATTCAGACTGGTATATGATGACAAGAGTATCTGCAACAGATGAGCTAAAGACAACCTCAATATCAGCTCAGTTTCCTGTCAGCTTTAGCTGAAGTTGCTGGGTTCAGCCACTGAGTGAAATGTGATATATAGAAATTCAGACTAAATGGTCTAACAGTGCCTTTTGCCCTAAATGATGGGAGAGATTAGTTAGCCCTAGTTTAGGCATCTCCAGACTGGGTATTTAAATCTCAACTAGTCATTCTAGGATCCCTTTTTAATTCACAAAGGGAACTTAATCTCATGTTAAGAAAGGCATCTAAGAGTAAGATTAATTACCCTCTGGAATGTCTGTCTCTGCTGACTTTAAAAGAAGCCTAGGGAACTGGCTGAGATTTACACATCTATGCTTCGGGTGTGTCAAGCCTGGGCAGATTAATCGCTCTTTTCAATTGCCTTTTTTTTTAATTTTTCTTGAGTTTGTGTTTGAAAACATACGGAAGTGTTTCCATGTTTGCTACTGAATCCTATATATCCTTAGAGGGGTTAAAAACAAGTGAAAAGCTCATTCATGTTTCCTGTTCTTTCTAAAAACACTGCTTTGCTGTATCTTTCTTGCCATCATTACAATATCTTTAAACTGTAAACATATTATGTGATTCCAGAAGCTGAGAGAGGGGAGTACTACTGTCACACATAAATGTGCCAAACAGATAAACCACATCAATGAAAAGTTAAAAGCACAGTATAAGAAATGCAAAAAAAGAAGAGGGTTTGAGAGAGAAACCGTCTTTGACAGCTGTCACTTGGTGAGCCTGGCACTCTTTGTGGGAATGTAGAATCATTTCTGGTTTACATAGTGTCAGCAGTATCTGAGCCAGAGGCTTCCTATTGAGTGAAATCTCCACATACCTCCACAGAGTTTGAAATAATTAATTTTTATTCTTCCATTTCTCTTGTTTTTAATTATTTGTTAATTATTTTTAATATATACTTGATATTGTTATACCAGCTCACAAAGACATGGATTTAACTGGGATGTCTTTCAACCAGAAAGACACCAAACAGCCTGCAAATGTCCACATCTGACATATTAACAAGTAATATGCCTCTGCCTACATGAGAAAGTAAATAATTCCAAGGAAGAAAGGTTTGTGATAGCATTTTGTTTGGCCGAGTTTTTTTTGCAAATCTAATAATAAAACAGACTCACAAAGGAAAATACTGCCCCAGTAATGGCTTGATTACACAAAACCTCTCTGCTCGCTGCTGTCACTGTCATCTGTCAGTCAACAGGCTCGAATGCTCAATGGGTGAGTTTGAGACGGGTTTCAGTTGTCATGTTCTGTATTCTTGCACACTTTTGGTATGAGTCATGTTGTTGGAAGGACAAACTACAAGTATGTTTTGATTTTTGATACATATATGGCACATTTAAAAGCTCTCTTGCTGTTTCTGCGATCAAAATAAAAAAAAATGTTCTTTTTACAAGAGATGATCATCACTGGACATGGATGCATGTAACACTGATATATTTATCTAAAGATTATGTTATGGTAAGAACAGTAATAATATAAGTATAGCATAACTATGTATGAACGCATAACAGGGGACTACAAAATTATTGGATAAATAAACAAAACCAAGATCTCAGCATTCTTCTAGAATCTCTACGGTGTGCTATGGATAATGAATACAAAGAAGGGATCTGTTCAGATAAAGAATGGACACATAGTACTCTTTAAGCCTAGCCAGATTGTAGACAATTTTTCCATGGTAACCATCTAATGCAACATTAATAGTTCTAACAGATGGAGGATTATTAATGTGTCAAAAATAGGAATCCTAAAATACAGTTAGGCTCATAATCAAAACTGATAAAAAGAAAATTATTTTAAAATAAGTAAACAAGTCGGCAAAACATGAATTAAGAGAGCAGATACAAAAGGTGATACTTTGGAAGAAGTGCCCCTTCAGCCACTATGCTGTCTCAAGTTCGGAGGTCTCCCAGAAGCCAATTGTGTAACAGAGATTCTGTTTGTCTGGACTGCTTCTTTATTATTTGTTGGTTTATAATTATTGTTTTAAAATTCAGAAAGTCCTTGATATAATATTAATCTGTGCAGACAGAATCTAGTCTGAAGACCAAAAATCTTCATTTTTTCCTTAAACAAAATCTTATCCTGAACCTACCTATTGTTTCTGCATCTGCAGCCCTACTCGGGTAAGGCTGTATCCCTTTTATTTACTGATCCCTGCAAAAGAGGAAAACTAACCTATCACATTAAGTTTCTTTAACAAAAATATTGAAATTTCAGCTTTTAACCAGATCAACTTGCATAACTCCTTATTCATGCACCCAGATAATTTATCATTAATGGACTATGTGGCAATAATAACGGAAAAACAACTTCATAAATGGAACAAAATAACTCTAGTATAGAAGAAATCTCTAATATTTTTATACAACTTGAGATAATTTGGAGGGTTTTTTTGTTCAAAAAATTATCAGTACATGCAACAAAATCAGATTATTACTGGATATATTCTGGAAATGTTACATCGTAAGGCACATTTTGGACTCATTTTTATTACAAAATGGGGAATACAAAATACCAACAACACATATCATAAGCTTCCCAGTTGCACAAGTCTTTTTATCTGGTGTATTATTGAGATAACTTCATTAACAACATTTCAGCCTAAATATTTTGAAGACTCAGACTTGTTTTCAGTATTGCCATATTCCATATACTAAATTAACATTTTTACTGTACAAATAAAATACTGAGTTTGTGTGATTACTACACAGCACTGGCAGGAGCTAAAAGTCAGCATTTTAAAGTCTGTGGTTTTGGTTTCACAGAAACTTCATATATTAGTATGTGTGGGTGACTATCAGACTTTATGGCATTTTATTACATTCAAGCAAGAGGAGAGAAAGAGATATTCTGAAATTTAAATTTGACAACTCATTGGAAATTACCACTACTGCTTTGATTTTTCAAAGTATGTGTCTTGTTGCAAATGCAAAACCTTCAAGAAAATTTGAAAAACACTGAAGAGAATGCTGTATGCTTTCGACATTTAAGTTTTCCACAGTGTAGTCTAAAGATACTATTCTACACCTTATTGTTGTCTCCTTAAATCTTTCATAAAAGACTAACTTGCAGTGTCAAGGCCACTGGCTAACATCCATTTCGACACTGATGAAATTACCTGTAGTGATGTAGAGTCTCTTGAGGCACACTCTGTCACAAGTAATGAAATATGAAGGGACCAAAAAAAAAATTTTCTGGCTCTGCGTAACAAAGCAGATAAAGAAAAAGGTAAAAATAAAAGAGAGAAAAAAAAAAAAAACAACAGAAGAAAACACTTTGAAAAGTATGAGCGAAGACACATTTGCCTCCAAAGCAATCCTGAAACTCCACAGAAGCAAGACAGATTTGCCAATAGTCATGGTCTGAAACAGTATACAGTGTTTCAGCATTATGGCCATGGTATAATACTCTAGAAAGGCAGAGCAATAGATGATAAATAATTCCTACTGAGTTAAAGAAGGAAAGGAATAATGTTCAAGACCACTTCTCCTTGCCAATACCTGACTGAGCCTATTTGGCTTTCTCAAATCTCTTTACCAAAGCAGCCTTCCCTTATAATGAAGCTGAGTATGCCAGCAGTCATTACCCTTGCTAAAATGATGGATAACATTGTTCTAATTTCATTATATGGGGGCTCATAATTGCATACAAGTCAGATGGAAATTGCACTGAAGTCAGTGGGCTTCCAGTAACTCCAGAGGACTTTTGATCAAGCCATATGAACTAGCATCCTTGGGAGTCCTGATGCCGTAGTCTCTGGAGTGCCTCAGTTTATTAAGGAACTTAAGGGACTTTTCCAGCTAGGAAAGTTGGATGTGTATAAAACAAGATATGGACATAAACTGTTACAATGCTACCAGTATAATCTCAAAGTTATGGATGACTCTATTCCAGTGTAGGAATCTCTATTTTTTTTAACGTAGTTCATGAGGCAAGAATGCAATGTTAAACCCTCCCTTGTACCAGAATATATGAGGAGGAAGAAAAGTGTGATACCTGTCCAATTAGCTAAGCTTTCCTGGGACAAGAATGACTAAAACAGTGCTGTTGACCTTCAGTTCAACTGTTGAAAATTTTACCCAGCCACCACAGACATATACAAGAATGCAGTGAACAAACTCAAAAATGCAAGGTACTTTTTTTATGCAGTCGTGTCTTTTCTGTAGCCATTTATCTGCCTCATTTAAGGATTATTATCATTATCATTTCAAAGGCCTATATCAGACCTTTTTCATTACTTTAATTGCTACAGAGATCCAGTGCCTGAAGTATCCTGGTTGTTAGTTACTGAGTGTGCATCTCACCGTAACCTCCTAGACAAGCAGTTTCTCATTATTTTTTAACATTGCATTGGCTCTCTTCATTTCCAACACTTTTACTGTAGTAGATTTGTCATACTGAAATATTAATTTTGGTCATTTCAGGGTTCAAATGTGTGGTGCTTTGTTGTTGTTTTTTTTTTGTTTTGTTTTGTTTTGTTTTGTTTTTTTAATAATTAAACTACTTTTCATGCTTTTGGTACTAATACACTCATTTGTTCCCTTACATCCTTTAAAACAGTTGTGGTCAATGGGAAACATGACAGCAAGTGTAAAGCAGAGCAAGTCTTCTGCTGATACAGTGTAATTCAGGCACATACTAAGTGCAGTGTGAGACTACTGAAAAATCAGTTTCACTCTTTTTACTTATAATCCTTACAGGAAATAGATTTTATGCTATCACATCAAAAAAGCAAAAATAATCAACAATATTCAGAGGGACTAATGAAACAGGCTTAAAAGCAAACTTCTGTCTATAGTTCTAGTTGGAAATCTTATTTCCAGCATAAAAAAATATTAATCCAGATGGAAAATACAGTTAAATTACATAGCAATCACAAGCCATCTATTTATACCTAAGAGTTACAGATTTTGGATACTACCAATGCACCACTGTGAATTAAAAAAAAAAAAAAAATAGCCATCTGATTAGCACTGTCCCATCCTAATATTTGTTTCTCTGTACCACTTAACACAAAATCTAGGCAGAAGTCTATCAGACTATATGAATGTAGGCATTGCATTACTGGTGCTTCAAAGAACTCTGCTCATTTCACTGGTTAATCAAAATACCCAGTGATTCACAGTACTATCCACAAAGCATGATTTTGCCCAGAGCTGCCAGCATCATTATCAGAGATATGTCAGTCCACCAGAATGTATTTTTTATACTTATTTAAAAATTTTTAGTATTTTGCACAAAGGGCATTTCATTTTTTTAATGTAAGTGGTGTTGATTTCTACAGTATCTGGATAAAATGTAAGCAAATTTAGAACATGAAAGAATAATTTCACACTGCATTTCTATATATTTGTTTCTAAAGAAACTTTGGTAAACTAATGATGACCAAGCTGTTATGTCTCAAAAAGGACTGAAAATTTTAGAGGCTTTCATTTTAACATGCTCCAAGTTAAGTATGTGTCATGAGGTCCTTCTTCAGCATTAGTAAGATGTTTGAAAGTTTCTTAAATTCAACGCCCAGCTGAATGCCTGTAAGCCTCTCTTGGAATATTATGCATGTATAGCCCCAGGAACCACCCAGACAAATAAAAGAGAATGTGGTAGAGAATTCGGTTCTTAAGCACAAGAGCATTTCATTTGAGGAGAATGCTACCTTAATAACTGAAAGATGACCTCAGTACTCCACAGTCAGTACTCCTCTGGCAAAACAGGATTGTATCTTGGAACAGACCTGAATTATACATGAATTCTACATATCCTTATTAAACTACCAACCCCTGCCATGAAAAAGACCTTCCAACCTTGCTTAACTGAGCATTTTTAGCATTACATATCACTCTACTCTGAAAAGCATTTAAAAAAAAAAAGTAATTAACTTGTGGCAATGTATACAGAAAAGAAGATCATATATAGGAAGAAAATCTACTGGCACTCTGTTTTTTTCCTAGCCTAGAAAGTATCTTCTAACTTCACTTAACACTATTAGAGGGATAATTCCCCAAAATTAACAAACATCAGTGACATGAGACCATTACAGAGTAAAACTTTTCTCCTAAGCTACAATGGTTAATTAGTTGGACAACTGAGTCACCAAAAGCTGCATGCCCTATAAGCCATTCATCCCAGGCTGTAATACATTTCAGTCACTCCACAGAATGTTCTCGTAAAAGCCATATAGTCGAAACCAAACAAATACCTCATCTCAAAAAGAAAAGCCAATTGGCAGAGGACAGAAATATCCAGTCAATGGAGGAAACCATTTTTCACAGGACAGCCTCTCTATCACTGTTCTCTCTGTCCCAAGCCACAAGTGAAACCTATAAAATACCTTGAACATATGATCCTGGAAACTAAAACCCATTATTATACTGGACAGTAAAAGTTATGTACCAAATAAAGACATTGTACATTGTATTTTTTCCAGTGACACCCTGCCAACTACCCCTGAACATTTCATAGGCATTCACCACCTGCTTCTGTCAGCTCCGTGCAGAATAATGAACTTCCCACCTCTGCTTTATTAACATCCCCTTCTTTCACCAACGGCCAACCACCCTTTTCTCTCAAATTGCTTTCCTGACTAGCAGAATGACAGTAAACACAACTGTCCCTAACCAGTAACTAATTTTTCCCTTTCCTCTTTCTGGTCCACATCTAAACAACATGATTTAGTAACATGTTTGTCTTCAGCTCATTCAGTCAATGTAACAAAAGACACTATTTTTTTTTTTTAATTTGTAAATGGTGATGATATACAGACAAACAGCCCCACAGAATCTTCCTGGATTGATTTAATAATATAAGGTATAACTCTGCAGATAGCTCTGTTCAGAGTAAAAGGCAAATGGGAATTGAAGATGTGACATGAAGTACTATGCAGGAAGTACAGAACTATCTAATTTTCAGTATTCTGATGCACCAAAAATCATCTCATTTGCAAAATACATAGGCATTATATCTAAATATGTTCATATTGGTTAGCCTGGACTCAGGTGCAAATATAGACAAATACTTGAAACAAAATGCTTTCATTGTACTTTTTTGCTTGAGGGCCTCAATTTGAAAAAAAAAAAATACTGAAATCACTGTGAGTTGTGGATACTTGGCAACTCTGAGAATCAAGTCCTTTATTTATTACAGTTGGTAGTCATCTTTAGAGCAATTTAACTATGTTTTGAAAGTCACATATCAGATGAGAACAAATAAAATGCCTGAATCCCCATTATCAAAAAAAATGAAAAATAGTTGCAGCACCAGCTGTCTCCAGACAAAGTCAGACACAAAGTAATAACTTTCTCTCTGCAACACCTGTATTCAATTTCTAAGGTACATCTGTCATTTTATTTTAACAAACTCTAACAAGATCAGTTCACAGCCATCTGTGTCTCTCTACCTTGCAAGCAATTCAGATTGCATCACTTTAAAAAATACTATTCAAAGCAAAGCAAAGCAAAGCAAAACAATTGCAAGATTAGAGATGACATTTTGAAGTTCATTACCGCTTACAATAAATATCCCCATGTACTTATAATTGTAAGACCCATGCGTTCAAGCATAGGTGAGTTATGAGACAATGGAGAGCTTGCAGAGGACCACCTTCAGTGGCAGCTGCTCTACTATTACCATAGAGTTAAATCTACTGGAAGGGATTACAACTTTTTTACTTCTCACGATGCTCACATTCTCTTTTCTTTAGTTATTCCCTACTATGAAAGAGATCAAAAAGTTTAACTATAATCAATGCTTACACTTCCTGAGAATCCATGTAATGGAAAGCTAGCGGACGGAGGAATCAGTCAGTGTAGCAGAAGTCTCCAAGCAATGGGACTACAGCCAGAGGTTACCGGGCTATAGGTTGTTCCTAAGCAGTATAAATAAAGAAAAAGCAGTAAATGTACATACCGCAAAGTTGCCTCGCCATGGTTTACTAAATTTTCACTTAAGAATAAAGGGTCTCAAAGAATGTGTATCAAAGAATAATTATTTAACTAAAAATAAATTAATAAGGATAAGCCTCTGAGCCTCACTGGTTATAACGTCTCCACCTTGTATAAATAAAAGTCTACTTTGATCCAAGTCCTTCACACATGGTATCAAACCACATTGCCCAGAACAGCAGCAGTTTGGAAATAAAACAACGTGTGGCATAAGAAGCAGAATTTCTGATGCAGAAATTAGGACCAAGGGAGAGACAGCACATTAATTCAGTATTAAATGGAGCCAATTTAGGGGAATGAAAACAAAACAAAATTAAAAACCCAGAAAATTATCAGATCAGAGCCAAACACTGTGGATTTATTTTAGTCTCTCTGTAGTAAAATAAAACATTTAATTTTCCTCATTTGTAGAATTAAAACTTTGCTATTAGTAAAGAATATGAGTTGTGGTCTAATTATAAAAATGATACTTCTGTCTAAAGACAGAAGTACAGTTTGTAAATCAGGCAATTTTCTGTTCCAGTTTATGGTTGAGTATGAATGTCCGTCAGTTAGAGCCTAAAGTCACCTACAGATAAGCAGCTATGTATAACTGCATCCTGTGTATACAATGGAGGAAGTTGAAGTTAGGAACTAAGCTTTTACACCAAGGTAAATGCTGAGTGCCAGAAACCTAAGGACAGATTGTAGAGATAACAAGTCCCTATCACTACTACAGAGTCAGTCCACAAGGGCATGGTAGACTCAAAGAAACAAAACCTACAGGGACAAGGGCAAATCAATCAAAGCCAACAAATAAGGCAAAGACAAGAGACTGCTGAGAACCTAACACACTTACTGCCAGGTTAATTGCAGTGAAATAGGCAGCAAATTGAAATGAGAAATGGACATGTTATAAAAGCATTCCAGTAGCTCTGCGCTAGAATGTAATTAAACTGTAGACTCTTCCAAGGAGCAGTGAGGACTAGAGATAAGACAGGACTGTCTGGGTTACTGGAGGTAATAGGCTGTGCTCAAGAACTTTGCACAGCAAAAAAGCAAAAGAGCATCTGAGGTTAGAATTCATGCTGCCAGAGACGTGAGAGCTTGGCAGTTCTTCATGGCATCAAGTATTTGAGAAGTAAGAGATGTAGACCTCTGAAACATAACAGAGCTATGTCCTTATACTCTAATCTACTTTTATGTGTATCAACATCTGACTTGTTTTTTCTCCTTTCGCAAAGGCTCTATTTGTACTTCAACTTTTAAAGCCAAAAACACCTCTTTGCCAGTTTGTTTACCCTCTCTGACTAGCAAAAAAGAGCTATTCTCAGTTAGCTGACACCAAACCACTGATAATGCGACTATAAAGGCCACACTGCATCACAGGAAACATGTGAAAAAACAGTATGTACACTAAAAAGTATGCATGGGTGTCAAAGTCTAGTACAAACACAAAGTCTTTTATTTTCTTGATAAAGTTCACTAGTATAAATGCTCTTTATTTTCAATACCTACTAAGAAAGCTACAGTTCACTTCTCATATGTTCCCAGAGGACATTCAAGTCTTGCTTAGGTAATTTGACAGACAATGCTATAGCAAATACAGCCAAGAAGGAAGCTGGCAGCATTCGACACCTCAGTTGGTGGGAAAACAATTACCTGTCCTTCCACTTCTCATCTTGAGGTGAGAAGTACTCTCTTTCAGTATTCTAGATTATCACTCAACTTTTAAAATAGTAACATTTCTTTGATGAGTAACAGTTTCACTCTTTTTGGGTCTTTAGTGTTTTGATTTGATTGCTTCCCAGATCACATAAAATCTTGAGTTTATGGTAAACAACTATGTGTATTGCAGATATATTAAAAGGTATGCCTATCTTTGTTGTGAAAATATTAGTAAATCGTACTTACAGGATACGTGACTGATCTAATTTATTGTAAGGATAACACTTTAAAAAATGTGATTATTATTTTTAATGTACAGATATGTAAGTCTGATTTTATTTTTTTTCCACTCCTGTTTCCAAATGCTCTGAGGTCTTAACAAACTTACACTTACAAACTACTTGTCATTATACTTCAATTCAGGGTCACTTTCAGATTCTGAAGCTCTTGAAGTGTTATCACTTTATTGAGATATATATTAAAGATTTCCCAGAATTGCCTAACCTAAAGTGTCTAGGGCCCTTCAACATGCCCTATTTTATCTGAGATATTGGCATGATCCTGGTCGATGTGATGTAAGATCTATGAGAGACTCATGCCCTTCTGGGCTTGCAGCTAGAAGACAGGCAGAATACCACAGGCATCTGAAATGGAACAGAAAACTACATTAGGGTACAAAAACCAGATGTGAAGGATGAGATTCAACTCTCAGGTAAAGATACCTACATTTATTTACATGCTCTGGCTCCTACTATCATCAGCAGAGATGCTAATTTTAATTAATTTGCCTGAACGTAAGTATCTAGCACCATCTGAAGTTCTCTAGGGTATCATGCCTGCCCTTCAGCTGCTACACCTGAAGTGATGTAAGTGCTGTCTCATATCTGCCAGACCTGGAAAAATGTCCCAGAAAGCCCACAGTGGCTCAGGTAGCACTGAGCACATATGTGCAGGAACCAGAAGGTGTCCTTCATAGAATCGTAGAAGCATAGAATGGTTTGAGTGGGAAGGGACCTTAGAGATCATCTAGTTACAACATCCCTGCCATGCACAGTGACACCTTCCACTGGACCAGGTTGCTCAAAGCCTCATCCAACCTGGCCTTGAACACCTCCAGTGTGCCTCACCACCCTCACAGTAAAGAATTTCTTCCTTATATTTAATGTAAATCTACCCTCTTTCAGTTTAAAGACATTACCCCTTGTCCTATCACTACATGCCTTTGTAAAAAGTCCTTCTGCATCTCTCCTGTAGGCCCCCTTGAAGTACTGGAAGGCTGCTCTAAGGTCTCCCCAGAGCCTTCTCTTCCCTAGTCTAAACAACCCCAACTCTCTCAGCCTGTCGTCATATGGGAGGTGCTCCAGCCCTCTGATGATCTTCATGACATTGCTCTGGACTCACTCCAACAGGTCCATGTCCTTCTTATGTTGGGGGCCCCAGGGCTGGATGGTCTCCAGGTGAGGTCTCGCGAGAGGAGAGTAGAAGGGGAGAAGCACCTCCCTTGACCTGCTGGTCACACTTCTTTTGATGCAGCCCAGGATATGGTTGGCTTTCTGGGCTTCAAGTGCACATTGCTGGGTCATGTTGAACAGTTGGTCCTTGGCCAATTCAGTCAGGGCCTTGAGAGCTAATCCATTATCTTGGTTCAATTACCTAAACAGTGTCTACCTCCTTCTGAGATGTCAGGTATGGACACTGAATTGAGACCAATAAACAGGTTGTTAGACTCTGTTGTCTGTATTTACTAGACCTCCACTGACTATGATAGGAATTGAGATTCGCAGCTCACCTATGAGCACTTCTGTAGTATACAACTGAATTTAAGCATTCTAGTTTGAAACTGAATCCCATCCAAAGAATACTGTTCCCTAAACATAAGTTTTTAGTGACTTTGTATCTACAGTACCATGTACCTTGAATTACATTAAGCACCTATATTTAAGCAATTGCATCCTTCTCCCAGAGCGCAATATAACTTTGGTGTCAGTTTGAGTGCCTAAACAAAGATGGGATGCCTAAACAAAGTGTCACTTGGGATGTTCTAGGATACTCAAGACATGAGGCATTATGCCGTGCCATATATCAAGGCCTATGCTTTTCTGAAACGACAGCTGGAGGTCAAAACCAGTATCCTATGGCACTTCAAATGGCACTTAATATAGGTTAATGGACTACATATAGGTACTTTAATTAAGCCATTTACAATTTCTTTTTCAGCCTGATGATAGATGTTGTAGTTTAGAAGAAAAATCCAAAATCATGCATGGCTAAATGCTGACAAGTCACAGGTTCCAAACCAAAGAAGGTCCACAGAGGAGACCAGCAAAGAAACATATATTCTCTTTGTCTTGTACTTTCAAACAGAACTATTTTAAGAATATAATCTCAGTTTATTAAAACACAAGAAACAGATCCTCAAAAATTCCCATTTATTATAAATTAATTGATCTAATAATTGATTATCCATTCTGAATGAAATGTTAGGACCTCAATGTAAACATCTATTGAGATTAAATCTACAATTGGATGAGCTCTTTCCAAGTATCACCATGCCCATTTCCTACCTTGTATCACTTCATGCAGATTAATTTTGTTCAGACACTCTAAAATTGCTTCTTTCAGAAAACATGAGTTAATTAATTTTCTTGCATGCTCTAGCTGAGCAGCAGTGATACACCTAGTAGGCAAGGAACCCACTGAAAGTTCTGCTAAACAACTTATAAGTGCTACTTTTGAAATGCCTTAAAGAGTTAAAGCAAGGCAGCACTAATAATAGTGAAAAAAGTTGCTAGTAATTAATATATTAAAAAAAAAACCACAACAACAAAAAAACACCAGCTAAAACTAAACTGCAGCAAAGTATTCGATACACTCACTTCATATCACCATAACCTTTTATTGATAGAATAGTTTCTCTCTTGGACATGCATTTGACTGGCTCCCAACATTATAACTTTCTAAGAAGTTAAAGGGTCTGCATAATGGACACTTCTTGATTTCTTATCCCATTTCACCCCATTTTGAAGAGAAATCACCCAACCAAGAGTGTCAAATGTAGCAGAAGCACTAGCTCCTTCCATTCCCAGAGGCTTCAAGAACTCTCTCAATTTCATGCTTCCTTGCACAACTTTATTTAAACTAAAACTATTCTGCTATGTGCTTCAGAGCAAATACTTGGTCTTGATCTCCCAGCAAATCTTGCCTATATTATCTGAACACTGTGAAGGCTTGAGTCTTTACTGTAGACTGTGGCTGACATATCAGGTGAAACACAAGTGAACTGCACAATGGAAGTTAATGTCCCGTCAAAATGGGGTCAACAGGATACAATCAAACATCTCTATATCATCTCATAGCATGCAAGCTTATCTTCAAAAGAGTATTTAGATTTGAAGTGGATGCCGTATCTCAGATATTTGGTATACATTGGTGCAGCGCTGCTAACTATCTTTTTGAAATTCAGGTTGGTGTCTCAGAGAGATTCTTCCAACCACTGTTCAGATTAATAATAATTTAACTTAAAAATCGATAATATTTGTGGTTTCTCAGCAACAATTCCACAAATAAACACAGCTACAAATATAACCCCAAATACTACTGAGGATGCATTTGACAAGCTTAATTACACAGGCTTTTTAAAAAATTACTTTTATGCTGTTTGATTGTCTCTGTAAATTATCAACTCAAACTCGAGCATTTAGTATAGTGTCCCCATAAAAAAACCTTAATGCATGCATGTGAAGAAATAGATGTTCTTATTGAAAGATACTCTCTTTAACACTCAAAGCTTTAAAAAATTCAGTAAACACTGCTGAATACCTATCTTTTATGCAGAATATAAAGCCTCTCTTCAAAGCTCTTATTTAAATATGTTAACTACTTAGACACTTTTCTAATGCAAATTGGCACAAATTGAAAGACACTGAAAAGCATTTTTTGCTGCATGCCATTCAAAGTTAAATGTACCTGTTTTGTACTTCTACAGAAGTACATCTATTTCTTACTTTCCTGGAACTTTTCTGACAAGAATTTAAATTATAAGATGAAAGAGAATACTTGCATTTTGCAGTGTGATGGAAGGGACCTTGTTCAGTTTCTGTCTTTGCTTGTTCTGACACAATAACAGCTATTTCATTCAAATTAAACAAACAAAAATCTCAGCTATGTAGAAAACAACAGTACAAAATGAGAATTGTATTATAAAATAGTGCTAAGCAATTTTAATTGCTATCCATACAAATGCATTTTCCTAAATTGCCTGTCTAAATTGAAAATGTTGATGAAACTGAAATTTGGTCTTCTAAGTACTGAAAGACCATTAGCTGATTACACGCTCCCACCTGTGTAGAGCTATACTTGGAATTTTGTATCTCTTATAGCAACTTTTTTTTCCTTACTTTCACAATCAGAGAACATTTTTGTAGACAAGTGGCAAAAAAATTTACCCATGGAGATAACAGTATTTTATATTTAAAGTTATGTCATAAAACACCTTCCAGTTCCTTGTCAGGATATGAGGATTTTATTCTAAATCAGGTGTCTACAGTTGGCAGACTTCTTACAAAGCCTTTTGAAAACTCTTCAGAAATTTTACTGCTTTTTCTCAAATGGCAGAAGCAGCTGCTTCAGCAACGTCAGACAAAAGATTTTTGTATAGATTTATCGCTATATTAGAAAATAAATCACACATTTATTTATTTTACATTATTTACAATGATATTCTCACAACTTCACTAAGAATTGAAAGTGAATTGACTTTTGTACTTACTGTTCTGTGATTACAAGAGTGCTTTATTTATGGTAGGGAAGGGTTGTCCCTTATGAAGGTATTTTTTGGTTCATTATTATTTTGATATACAACTTATGAACTTTGCTCTTGACCAATTAAGAAACAATAGCAGAGATAGCACTAGTTAAAATCAACAGATGCTCTGCAGATTGTCATAAAGCCCTGATTGATAGTGAATACTGACTTACCTATGACACTCAATTATTCTGCAATTCTTAGACAGTTGCACAAATCATAGAATCATAGAATCATAGAAATGTCTGGGTTAAAAAGGACCTTAGAGATCATCTAATTTCAACCCCCCTGCTGTGGGGAGGGTTGCCAACCACTGGAGCAGGCTGCCCAGGGCCCCCTCCAGCCTGGTCTTGCATGCCTCTACGGATGGGGCATACACCACTTCTCTGGGCAACCTGTTCCAGTGCCTCTCCACCCTCTGAGTGAAAAATTTCCTCCTAATATCAAACCTAAATCTCCACTCTCTTAGTTTAAAACCATTCCTCCTCATCCTGTCACTGTCAACCCCCATAAACAGTCACTTCCCCCTCCTGTTTATAGGCTCCCTTCA
>NW_010116903.1:0-14696 GCF_000699245.1 Pterocles gutturalis
TTTGATTTATTTTCACTGTATTATTTCCCCATGAATTTATCATTTTAAACATAAGTAAAAATAAGCTTACTCTTTAATTTGGTGCCTGTGCCCTTTGTGTTAACCCTGTCAATTAGCAAAGCAATGCTTCCCAGGATTGCTCCAAGCTTTCCCTAGAAGTTTAAAAGAGCTTGTCTTTAAAGTCTTCAGAAGACTTTAATCTTTAAAAGGCTTTAAAAGAGCGATGAAAGATCTCTGTTACAGATGGTAACGGGGATAGGTTAAAGACACTTGCACGGTAGATTTTGCTCTGAGAACAAAAAAAAAAAAAAAAAAGCAAGTCTGAATTGACGATAAAATTATTTTTATTCTGCTTCCTCCCTTGGAAATCAGGATTGCCTCCCATTGATTTAAGCATGTACTGGCTTAGCTTCTGATTAAGCAAAAATGAAGAATTTGCCCAATGATTCAACTTTATGGGGGATGTACAAATGAAAAATACACGGCCAAATACATCCCTGGAACAACTCAGTGAAATCTGGCATTTACCTCATCGTTAGTTGCTTGTTGTTCAAGGGTTTCTCTTCTAACCTTCAAATGGTGCAGCAAGCGAAGATTTCTTTTGTAGGCATTTTAATTTATTTTCCTGAAGCAGTGTGTGTACCAGCAACTGTAGCCCTATTAAACTGGATTTGTCGTTGCCATAGCAGGTTGTATTTAGTCTGCAGCCAAGTGAGATGACCGAAGGGTGAAATATAACCTAAAAACCGGGACAGATTCTCTTAACAATCCTTTGCTTCCCTGTTTTCACTCTCACATGTCATCCAGTGGCCAAATTATGCAAACATGAGTATTTTTTTCATTTTATATTCCTCTCGCTGTTCCCTGCTGTCCCTTTGGGGAAACCTGGAGGTCAGACTCTTAGCAAAGGGCATGAAAATAGGGGAATGTTGAATAATAAATGCTTCAGGTCATGCAAGCTGTTCCTGTCTCTCACCTTCCTAACAGATAATTACAGAATAGCCTACATGAGGAAGATCTGAGTGGCTCACAGACTGATTCAGGGGTGTTAGTACGCAATCCGTGAAGCTGTCAGTGCTCCATGGGTCATCAAAGAAGTTTTTGAATCTCAGTAAGCACTTGGCCATGTGGCAGGGACTTCCAAAAGCTGTGTGCTGTATAACTGGGCATTTCCTTTTAATAGTTTCGAATTATTTCATTTTTGTTGCTTTTTAAATTCTTTCAGTTCTGGGAGAAATGATGTTTAAAGTATCTGATTTTCTTCTATTGTCTGGAAATGTAACTTTGCCCCCCTTGCCTCCCCCCAGACCATTTTTGAATGTTACTGGGAGGAAGAAAATCATTCCTTTTGACTGTGAGAGGAGGGTTAATAGCAGAAGTGGGAAGAAAGGTTCGCAAAAGGGAGCACTAGTCATGTGGACAGAATGCCAGCAGCAAAGCTGGCACATGTTGTTTCATTCGCATGAAAGTATGTTTTATTCATTTGTTGATGATCATCTGCAGTAGCTGAGAGAGGAAAAAAAAAAAGAGTATCAGAGTAATACTGGAATTCTAGGTGAAATTCTGTAGTTTTGTCCCCCTTCAATGGCAGGTGACTGCAGGAAATGGAAGTTTCTGTGACAGTTTCGCTGGAATTAATATACACTTTCAGTGGATTCAGTATTAAGGGGGGAACATTCATGGCTCACATCCTTATGGTATGTAGTTGGTGTTAATTTTGATTTGTTTTCATGCCATTTTCACACTTGGCCCTCTCACCAATGTTTAAGCATTGACCATGCAACTGAACTGGTCATCCCAAGCTCCCATTATAGTCAGGAAGAAGACTTTTTTAGGATGTGATTCATCTGACACAGCTTAGAAATTTACTTTAGGATGAAAAGAACTCATAGTCTCCACGGAGTACGTTGAGTAAATCTCAGCTAACTACACAGAAGGTTTTGGTGGGCTGTAGGCACATATATTTATGGTGAGAGTCAGGTATATTTAATGATATTAATACCTAGATTTCCTGGTTCCTGTGAGCAGTGTGTGATATTTGTCTGTCAACCAGATAATCCTGGGGCATGTCAAGTAGTTCGTTTTCCTGGAGTCATGAAGGAAGCCTGGTGAAACGTGGAGCTGAGCTCAAACCTCCTCTCAATTAGCAAAAGATAGTTAGGGCTGTTATCCCCACCCTGGGATGGGGATAAGGATGAACTTGGCTTTCAACCTGCTAGGGGGAAGTTCAGGGTTTAGGACTGGATAGTTCCGCAAAAACAGCAAACTAGGGAATACTTAATGATTTTTTTATTGCTTCTCTTAACTTTAATATTAATAAGCTATTAAAACCAATGGGGGATGAAGACTTGGAGCTGATGTTTGAAGTCAGCTTGGATGGAGATTGCTGAACTATAACTTTTTTTGGTAGCTCTGTAACTTTTCACTAGCTGCTGGGAAGATAATATTTTTAACAGGAACGTGTAAGTTCTGGAGCATAGATGTGCCATGGTGGGAGAGTGGGGAGAGCAAGCAAGGGCAACAGGCATTAAATTCAGAATTAATGGCTTTCCTGTATGTTTTAGGGAAGGGTGATATGCTGGTTCCGGGCAGAAGCTGCTGAATTCGTGTATTTAGCATTCAAAGTTAAGCTCTGCTCTGTGTAGCGCCGGTCAGAGCTTGCATGGATTTACCAGCTGTGTGGCCCAGAGCAAGATATCTATTCCTGTGAAGTTGGATGACCATCGAAACTAAGAACATTTGCCACAGCACAATCTTTATTGCGAAAACACTGATTTTTTGCAGTGCCAGCCAATTCTTCTGCTTCATCAACTGGAAGGAGCAATGATGGGGAAAAAAAAAAATAGATAATTTAGTGTGATTATTGCCCCTTTTATCAGGCAAATATTTCGTCTGTGATTCCAACGGAGGTGAATTCACAATATTCTTGTTTGCCAGCTACTCTCATGGACTGCAGGGATCCACAAGCAGTACTAGTTATGATATTTATTATCACATTGGGGAAGAGTTTTCTTCGTCAATTAGCCAACTCATGGACTTGTGAAACTTCCAGTGTCAATCTGGCACCGTGGTTCATTTTGTGAAGTGCTGCATGGATTGCAAAAGAGGAATGCTGGTTTGGCTATTCCTGAGTTATCCACATCTGTGAAATGGGAACCAAAGTAACACCACAAAATGAAGAACAAAATGCAGATACAATATTTAATTTTAAACTGATTGTGAAGAAAAGCAACTGTCCGATGTAGAATATCTTCAGTAGTGACTTTTCAGAGTTTAAATTCCAACATACTGAATCACAACTGAAAATCAGATGCATTGAAGAATATGTTTATAGACTCAGAGCCCAAACAACCATGTTTTTACTGTGCTTGAGCCTCAGATTTATCTTCCTCCTTTACCCAAGTCCAAAGCCTTACCATCTCCCTGCCAGTAGCTGTTTTGTTGCTGCTGTTCACTCATGTGGATCTTATTTATTGTCATTTGATAGAAACGAAAAATGCAGTTCAGAAAATGCTTTACCAAGAGTAATTTGTTCCCAGCAAGACCTTTTTACCTACACAGTAAAGTGAAAACATCAAAGTGCCGGGAGAGGTTTTTAAAAATAAACTGCCCTGATGCTAAAATAAACTTTAATTGATTGAGAATTGCACGGAGCCTGACAATTTGAACCATTTATTATTATTTTTCCTTTCAAGCTTCAGCTTCATGTGATTTAAAGTGACTGAATTACCATTCCCACGTACCTTCCTACCCACACTGCGTGAAAAAAACACCCCGTGCACAAACTACTTAGCTCCAGAGGAGCTGCTGGATACACCTGGAAGAACAGAAAAAAAACTGATTGAAAGTGAAGGTGAAATAAAGGGGATGATGATGGGAATGTTCTGCCAAAAAAAAAACAACCCTCTTCTGGCTAAATGCCATGATGTGCTTCCCTCTCCTCAGAGGAGGGCTCTTCTGGGGATGTCTCTCCCTGTCAAAGGAATTTTTTAAATTCCTGCTTGTAGAGCGCTGGATCCCATAGGCCAGATGCTGTTGCAACTCCCTGTTTTGGAGATTAATAATAGACTGTGGATAAACTACCGCTCCGTCTTCCCCATTTCAGCTTTTTAAAGAAAAAACACAACCCAGTGTCTGTGCTTGGCTATTTAAATAAATAGTCTGTTGCAAAAGATCAACACCACCACCAAAGACTGTTGATAAATGAGCAAAACTTTCTGTCTGGTGGAAGGGAGGCCGTACTGGTGGCCCTACGCTGGAGAGACGTAAGCACTGAAGTAGGTGAAATATAGCAAATGTCAGTGGGATCAGTTATGGGTTTTCTTCTTGGCAGTGGAAGGAGGATGGAAGTCTGGTCAGACATTCGTTAGTGATAATCATAGAATCATAGAATCACAGAATGTTTTGAGTTGGAAGGGACCTTAAAGACCATCGAGTTCCAAGCCCCCTGCCATGGGCAGGGACCCCTCCCACCAGCCCAGGTTGCTCAAAGCCTCATCCAGCCTGGCCTTGAATACCCCCAGAGATGCTTGAACACCTCCAGGGATGGAGCATAACAAATGATACTTTTAAAAGTATGTAAGCCTTGCTCATGGTATGTTTAGGTGTGCAAGCCGGGAAAGCACGGATCACTACCCTCAGCCTGGGGAGTGTTTTTACACTCATACCAGTATAACAGAGCTTACGGGTAGTGCAATTTCCCCAAGATTTATGCTGTGTTCAGGTCAGAACAACTCCCAAGCCAGCCTCAAGCTTCAGTTGAGTTTAAGATCTCACTGTAAGTCCTTATCCGAATTGTAGCTCTGGACAAGTGACCTCAGCCAAGAGCCAAACAAGGATTTTCATTTAACTCTCAGAATTTCAAGAGGAGAAAGATGCTTAAATACCCTTTTGGCTACAGCCCTCAGTCTCCCTCCCCATGTCAGCACTCTCACACAGATAAGTGTGACCCAGGAATTCACAGCAGATCGCAGATCCAAAGGAAAGAATTTGAAAAGGTCGCCAGTTTTATTAATAGCTATCTCTGTAACCCCATGCAGGTCAGATCGGACACTGTGCAGAGCTTAAAAGCTGAATCCACACTGTCGTAGTAGGGGTAGAAGTCTGTGCCTAGTCACAGAACTGTACGGTTAGACATTTCTTTATTTAGGGTTGGTTGTCCAGATTTCTGGGGAGCACTTCCGCAGTGCCAGAAGAGCAAAATAAAATATATTTCAGGAAGAGTGGGGATTTTTGAAGACTGCAGAAGTCAGATGGGTTTTTTTTTTTTTTTTAAATTTTAATTTTTGTCATGGACTGGCATGGACTATCTTTATATGCCATATTATAGGAATATTTTAGTATCTCAAATTACCATTTTTATTATTGCTGTAAAAAAGTGTTGTTAAAATAGTGAAATATTTATTAATTGGGTTTTTCAGGATTAGATAACATGATCCTTATGTTGACCATGGGAAATATTTGTTCATTGTAGTGTTAATACTAGAATATTTTCAAGGAAAAGAGATGTCAAAACATTCAGCTGCCATTAAACTTGTAAAGCGAGTGCCGCTGACTCCAGTGCTTTTCAGGTTTTCACCAGAAGGTTTATGTTTGGTTTTTATGAACTAGGTGGGAGTTACGACTTGCTTGGGAGAGGCATGATCAAGTTCCTATTCTGAGAGTGAGTGTTGGCCATGGAAACCCTTTGACTACTTCATGGTTCTGCCAACATCTCAGTCCTGTTGATTTGATGCTAAATCCAGGGCTCCCATTAAATGCTCCAAAATCAAACTAATGCTTTTAACAGATGATTCCTTTAAAAAGCAATTTAATCCTGTTTCTTTTTCCATGCAGAGAAACTGAGCTTCCATTGTTCTCTGTTATTTGCAGAGTTGCTGTGAGCCTGTAGAGGATCATAACAATCACACTAAACTTTCTGTATTTTGTAGGAGTCTGGAAATGGGAAATGCCACTGGGGAAGCAAAGTTACCCCTAGCATTGAGCCCAGCTTAGTTTTGCATTTTGCTATACGAAAGGAACTGTTAATGGTAAATGTGGAGCACTATAACCATGGCTAGAGGAAGACCGCTTCTTTTCCAATGTAGATGGTGTCAGCAGTGACCCATAACTGGAAGGAACATGGTCGTGATTCAATAGATGATTGTGATGGGTTTACCCTTGGCTGGGAGCCAACCCCACACAACCTGTTCTCTCACCCTCCCCCTCCTGGGGATGGGGGAGAGAATTAAAGGGGTGAAGGGAAAAAAGGACTTGAGGGTTGAGATACGAACAATTTAATAACTAAACTACAATAATAGTGAAAATAATACTATATACAAATATACAAATGAGTGATACACGGTGATACTGACCCCCCACCTGATGACCAAGGCTCAGCCCATTACCGGCTAACGATCCCGGAGCAGGGAGGGTCCTGAAATCGCACTCCCAGAATGGAGATAACAGCCCGAGCTTCCCAGACCAAGAGCTGACCAAGGGAGGAAGAAGTCCTTGGGAGAGGGACCATCCTGAGAGAGCTGATCTGGAAAGAGAGCTGACCTGGAACAAAAGGGCCGGAGGGTCCTCACCCATATACTGGGCATGACGTGTATGTTATGGAATAGATTATTGGCCACTCTGGGTCTCAGTCCTGAACCTAAGATCAAACTAGGCTAGTAATTGGGGCTGTGCTCCCTCCCAGCTTCTCCTGAACCTGCAAACAGCAAAGAAGCTGAAAGACCTTGAATATCCTGGCAACAACTATAAACATCACTTTTTATCAGCTTTCTTCTGAGCACAAATCTAAAACACAGCCTCTTGCTAGCTACTATGAAGAAAGTTAACTCTGCCTCTGCTTAACCCAGGACAATGATGTAATGTATATCCTCCATATAGACCGTATTCTATCTTCAGGATGCTTTCCTCCAATTCAGGCAGCTCCACAGGTAGGAGGCTTGGTGCCAACGTAGGAGTTCTCGTCTCCTCGTGGCTTAGCCCAACTCAGGAGGAAATCAATGTTTACATCTTACCTGAATCCTTTCAGCTTCCTTTAATATCCCAGATTTGTGGCAGTGATTGGGGGCTAGATATTGTGTTAACTATGAGATTATGCAAATAAATTCATGTTCTGTATCTGCAAAAGAATTAATATTGATAAGCATATGTTTACGAGTTTCATATTCAGCAAAACCTTCCAGGCACATACGTACTCTGCCAGTGCTTTGCGAGATCATGGATCTAGCAGTTGACACAGGCATTGTAGAAACTGTAAATAGACTTAATTTTAATTTAGGGGGAAAAAAAAGATACTAGAATGAGATATAAAAAGTGTTCTACTAAAATGTTTTGCAGCCCGTAGTATTTTGCGATGCTGTGTGTGAAGTTCTTCAATCTGCCTAACAGTCGTGAAGAGGAGTGGAGAGTGGCTGAGCAGGCAGGGAGAGAAAAAAATCCTGAAGGGGAATGTGAGGCATGTTTTGCTTGACTCTGAACCTGCACAATACTGTGAGTTGAATATGTTCAGTTATGTATACCATGATTTAAACAACCAGCAGACAGATCCTGCTAGCCGAGACATGAAATGCCCTTGCTTTCAGATGAAATTAAAGTGCATAGTCAGTCAAACACTGATTCAGATGACAAGTTCAGTGAATAGTACTTAAGGAAATCTGCTCATCAGAAATGAATTTTTCTGTTTCATTTGCATTAAAAAATAAACTGCAGCTTAGAAGTAAGGGCTGTATTGTCCTTTCAGCAGAGATGTGCATGTTCCCCGTATATGAGAAGTAGAGTCTGACTCCTACCAGATTTTATCCTTTTGCTAATTCAGCTTTCCTCTGAAGCTTCAGAAACGTGGTCTTGGTGGTTTGCCAAAATTTCTGTGTCTTTGAGATTCAATGTTAACTTTTTTTTTTTTTTTTTAAATTCACTTATGCTTCATTTGAACTTGAGACCAAACAGTGAGCTCCCATTGGAGGGTGTTACTGTCTGGAGCACGTTCAAGATGGTGTTTGCAGGCTCAGAGTCTCACTGCTCAGGGTGGAGGAGTTTCTGCTGATGGATTATCTCTGATGGTATTTATCAATCAGCTCACATACAACAAATAAAGGCCGACAGCATACAAGAGATTGCTTCTGACAGGTTCATGTTATGACAGACTATGAGCTGTTTGATTTTGCCACTTTTGCTTTAGCCTTTAAAGTCCATACTCCAAGAAACGAAGCAGGAATACCCTTTCTGAGCTTGTGCATCTCATGCTGCTTATCCATCTCTCTCTCACCATCTCCAGAGAGGTATTTTAAGTAGCTGATACTAGTTAAGTGGTACTTGATCCCCTGGTGATTGAAGAGATCTTATTTACTGAGTTCCTGTGCAGTGACATGATGCTGACTGGAGTGTGGTGTCACTGGAGTCCCTCTGTGTGCCATTGCAGGGTCAATGCCTACACGGCCAGCAGTCAGTACTGTACACAGCACCTGAGCCCCGGTCATGCCCAGAAAATCTTTGTCTGCAACACAATTTAATGTAATGTCCTTTTCCCCAAGCCCTACTCAAACTCTGGAGGGGCTCTTTTGTTGCCCGTTGCTTGTTTAAGTGCAGGCTGTAAAATAATTGAAAAAATAAATTAATTTATTCTCTGCTGATGCTTTCGAGTAGGGTTGTAGTTGACAAGTCAAATTCTCAAAGGGCCCCTGGGAATGAGTGCTGGCGTCACTTATTCAGCCTTTTTACATGCACTATATGACTGCTTTAAATATCGCACGCAGCGTTAAGGCATCCTTTGAAAATTTGTCGATAAACATCCTATTCCTTTATGCTTGCACAGAGCTGCTCTGCTTCCAGTTCTGCAGCGTTATCGTAGTACTGGGCTGAAGGCAGCAAACAGATTTCTTTTCCACGTGACATCACGGTGTCTGCGCAAGATCTGGCACAGAAAACCCTCTCCACTTATCATCTCTATCTTTGTGCTTTGCTTTTTGCTTTAGACATGCAGCTCTCCTGCACCTATCTTCTGGCCAGGTCTGATATAGCAGAGAAGGATGAGAGGACACAGAAAATCAAAGACTGACTGAGAGTATGTGGTGCTTCTGGACTGTTTACTGCAGCTCAGGCTGACCATCAGTCCAGGAGAAAGAATAGCTGCTAGGCTCATGAGTTTGGTATACTACAGCACAGATATTCCAAGAAAAAAATCACTTTCAATGGAGGCGAATAGAGAAAAAAAGGCAGAAAGTGTTTTCACCAAAACCTAGGTGATATTAAAATCTGCAAAACTGGCATCATACCCATAGAAGTGTCGTAAGTATCCAAATTCTGCTCTCTGATATTGCAAAATAACTCCTGCAGCAACTGTGACAAATTTCTCGGAGAGGATTTTCAAAGCTATCAGTAAAGTTCTAAAAAATAAAAGCATTAAGTAACTTTTCCTTCACATCTGCACTTACGGGCCCTTACCTCTCAGCTTCTCTGTACTGTATAGTATCCTGGGTCCCAGCCTGGGATTTCTGATGGCCACGCCGCTTTTCCTGTGACCAAATGGTACAGTTCCTATATGGAAACATTCTCATATTATATGGGCTTACATGAACTGATGGTTAAAAGAAACATATTTGGCCCTAGAGCTGATTATTTTGACAAGAGGGAATCAAACTGCTTTTGCTGTTTAATTTGCAGTCCCCTGGTACATTTGTTATTCCCAGTACAGTACAAATGAGTGCATCCAGCTCAGTTGGTTTTCTAATCAAAATATATATATTTTTTTGTTCCCCCTGAACCACAAAATGGAAAGAAACTGTTTCCAAGGAAATAGCAGTATGTCCTACACTTTTCCCTGTGTATCCATCACTGGCCAGTGTCAGGGACAAGGCACTGGGCTGGGTAATCTTTGATCTGAGCCGGGATCACCACTTTTTTATGTGCACAGGTGATGACCGAAGCCTTTTGCAGGACTCACAAATCATGTGTGGGAGCTTTGGAAGGGACTGAAGAAGGACGTGTCAGAGGCTGGATTCCTACAACTTCCCTACAAAGTCAAGGGTGTCTAAAGAGCTAGATCTTTTTTTTTGCTTTTGTTGCTTAAAATTAGGTAAGGCAGAACCTGCTTTAGCCCTTGATTTTCTTGCCTAAATCACCATAGGTCATGCTGAGGACCAACCCTGGCTTCAGGAACTGGGTTGAAAGGGTTGCACAAAGTTACCTTTGGCCCTTCTTCCCATGCAGCACTGATTACAGCTGAAACAAAGTCCAGAAAAACAAAGTCCAGAAATGGTCCCTTTTTGCTGCTTCACACAGCTGGGCAGCTGGTCCATTAGAACATTTTGCATACGCTGATTTAACTGTTGAAAAATTTATTCGCACAAAAATTTTCCCATTCTCCTAGACAAAGGATTTTTTTTTTTTCCCCACAGTTTTTGTCAAAATCCTTTTCCCATCTGTTATTTGGGCAAAACAACCTCCTATCCAGCACGTTTCATTCATGGATAAAGCTTTCATTGGAACTTAATTTAAGCAGCTAAGGGTTGGGGGCAGAGTTTGCTCCCAGTGAAATCAGCAACAAAACTCCCATTGATTTCCCTGAGAGCTGAATCGAGCCTGTCTTGACAATGAGGAGATTTTTAGAGGAGTTATGATGGCTGTGGACAAGGTCTTGTTGCTCTGCCCTTTTGAAAGAGAAGCGATTCTGGTGGAGGAACAATCAGAATATTTGTCTCTTTAAATGAATGGTTCTTAGAGCCTGCACTGAGAGGCAGTCTCACTCTCTGCGGCTGTGAGGCTACTCGGAGCTTCCAATAAATCAGCATGCAGGAACGGAGAGCGCTGTCCTTGGAGAGATGCACAGTGACCTTGCTTCTGCTTACTCCAGAGGAATAACCAGGGGAAATACAGGAGCCCAAACAGTGAGGGGTGTGTGACTAAATGCATGCAAATACTACAGCACCAAAAGGCACGGTACGGATGGCACACTGCTACAAAAATGCAGTTTTCCTGCTAGCCTAACCAGATTGGTTGTTTTATTGTTTGTTTTTTTTTTGTTTTTTTTTTTTTTCAGGGGACTGAATGAAATCCTCCTGATCGTTCCTGCTCGTTCAATAATAGCACACCCCAGTCACGTCTCCTTGCAAGCACATTTCGTTGGAATCACTGAGCAGAAGCAAAGAAGAGCTGACGACTATGTGTTTCCAACGCGGGTTGCCGGAGCCCTGTGTTTGCCATTGGCTGCAGTTTTCTGGTTTATTTGCAGCTTCTCCCATCTGGAATATGAAAATGGGATTGAAGTAGATAATTGCTAGCAGCGGGTTTTCAAGAGAGGCTTAGAGGGAACAGACTGCCTCACGCACAGCACAGGCTCCCTGCGCTGAAAGAGCTCTGAGACATGATTTTAGATGTTACCCACGTCTGAATCTCCTGGAAACTTTACCGTGGAAGCAAGCCATTGCGCACAATCCTGGACCTAACATCCAAAAGGGGCAAGAAAAGGGCAGCAGTGCCAAACAATGGGATACCTTGTCCTTGGATTGCTCAGAGAACAGCCAGAGAGCGTTCCCCTCTGCTTCCCAGCAAGAGGGGTTTGAAAAAGAGACGATGAACTGAATTCTACGCAGCGGAGCTTTAGTGGCTTTGAAGAAGGATGGGATACACTGACCCTTCGTCAAGCAGGGATTTGCTGGGAAACAGAACTTTGTTCTTCATCTTCATCTGTGCCTTTGCCGTGGTCACCTTGCTGCAGCAAATCCTCTATGGGAGAAACTATCTCAAAAGGTAAGGGGGGATTGGAGGGAATAGGAAAAAGTTGTTCGATCGGGCTGAATGGAGACAGAGATCCAGCCATACCATTATCCTGGTTCAAACCACTTCTCGGTGGTGTGCTGACAATGTTAATATCTTGTCAATCTGGGAGGGTGCATCCAGCATCTATAGTGTCTGTTAGATTATTAACAAAAGAGAATATTAGGCAGAACATAATGATTTGTGTATTTCTTCGATTGTGCTTTAACCCTCATCTGTTTTTTAAACCTGATTTTTAAAATGTAGGTCTTACTTAACTTAAGATAGACTGACTTATAGCACCTGAGTATTTTCCCCTGCTCAGATTCTGCTTTTCATCCTATGTAAGTTCAAGCTGAAATGGCTCAAGAGGTTGAATTAAGGTGGCACACTCATTGCCTAAACTTTAATGTCTTTGCAAACAATGATACAGATGCAATTCCTCAAGCCAAAGTGGCAATATTAGTGTTCCAAATAATGGTGAGAGCACTTTATTTTTTCACTGCTGTATTCTCACGAATTACTGCTGAGACTGCTTTGTTGTAGAGTACATCAGTCTTTGATCTGAAGATGGTCCTGCTCTTTGTACAGCAAACACCAGTGGGGATCTTCAGGTGTTTAACCTTGACCCATGCAGAGTTTATTTGACTTGTAATCTAGTTTGAGGTGTTACAGCTTGTATGATTTTATAAAGGGGAATGTTTCTCTTCCATGCTTTGAGGTAAGTGGGTTTCAGTAGTGTAAGCAGCTGCTGTGGAATTTTTTTACTGGAATTTATCTGCATTTTGCCACAAGAGATCAATGGTTTGGTTCTTGCCTGGTTTGCAACTCATGTGGTTGCCAAGAGCAAGCAAATGCTGACAAATCAGCAAATGGTTCTCGCTTGGAGGGGGGGGAACAGCAAGCGTGATATTAATATGTATAGACAGGGGTGTTGGAGTTTATCCACAGAGCAATTTGTGTACCTTGCTTAGCAGCGGGGCTTTGGCTGGGGGACTCTGTCTGCTTCTGGGCACCTCACTTCCAGAAAGATGTGATTCTGCTGGAAGGAGCCAAAGGAAAGGAGCAAGAGTGACCAGAGGTGTAGAAAACGTGTTTGTTTGGCTTGGAGAAAATTGGGGGGGAGATATATAATTGTCTTGAAATACCCAAACTATTTCTGTAAAGAGGAAGGTGATAAACTCACTGGAGACTCACTACATGACAAGAAGTCATGGGCTTGAGTTGCAGCAGGAAAAATCTGGGTTTAACCATGAAAGGAAATTTTTAAAGAATAAGGTTACCCAAGGAGGTATAAAATCTCCATCTTTGGGGGCTTCAGGAACCTGTTAGGTAGAGAAGGGGAGTACCGAGCTGCCTTGGTGTTGAGAGGATGACTTTATGACTAGTTGAGGTCTTATCATGCTTTATTTTCCCAGTTTTTCCCATTTGTCCTGGAGGCCTTGAAGCCCTACCAATGCTTGCTAATCTAACTCGAAATGACTGCTACAGGATTACAGCAATGAAAAATAAATCCATTGAAGTAAAAAATGTCAAAGTGAAGATAAAATGATGACAAGATGCAACTAAAACTCTTCCACTGAGCGATCTCTGTGGCCAGTCTCTGTCCCGCCTCGTGTCCTGCGAGCCTCTCCTGACATCAGCGGGCTGCAGGGAATGCAAAAAAAGGGTGATGTCTGATTCCCAGGCTTGCTAGGAGAAAGTCTGGTTCTGAGCACTCTGCCATCAAAGGGGCTCAAGCAGGGAGGTGTGCTCTTTTTGTCACTTTGAGTGGAAAACCCTGCTCTTTCTTTCTGGTTGGTTGGGGTTTTTTTTGTTTAGTTGGGTTTTTTTCAGTTTTGTTTTGTTTTATTCCAGCTCGTAATGATTTTTTTTATTTTTTTAATAAAAATAAAGAGTCTCAAAGAGGGTTTCCCCCCCGTCTCAGTGCAGGAAAAGCTCTTTGACTCCTTTCTGCTGGGAAGTGGTAGTTCCCATCTTTCATGGAAATAAAAACGCAGGATATAGCTGTCTCAGGCTGTCAGTTATTAATGATAGAAAGGTGATTTACATAGCAGCCTACATCGTTACCATAATATTATCATGAAGGTAATTTTTCACTTTTTCACTTTTTCTTTCCCTTTCTCACTCTCCTGCCCTGCAGTACACTATGGTGATCATCCCCAGGCAGTTTGATCACCAGTCCGCTCCGTGCAGGGGTAACGGTAACCTTTAATTACTCTTTGGTTTCACAAACCTCCTGTTTTAAGTCCCCTGTTAGAAGCTGATGTTGGCTGTGAGGTTCCTTGGACACATTATATCTTCCACCCCCAGGGACCAGAGCAGAGCTGGTGGTTTTGGAGAGCATCCTCGCAGAGGGAAGGTGGGATATTTATAGCTTTGATGCCGCTTGCTTGCCAAGCTGGCACCTAAACCTAAAGCCATTTACTCGCTGTGATTCCATGTGCTGCTTGTTTTATGACAGCCTTCACTTGCATCCCAACATCTGCAACAATTACAGGCCTCTGGGCCTCTTCCCAAAGCAGCGGGAAGAAATTCCCTGGTGTGTTTAGAGAAACCTGAAAATTACCCCGCAGTTCTATTCTGGTAAATGTACAATGCTTTTAGGCCTAAATATAACACAGGGTTAGCTTGTTTCTTTGCAAGAAGATGGTGGAAATGGGTAAAGACCAGTAAGGCAGGGGGAATCTGATTTAAAACAAGCAGTTTGGGCACAGCACTGGGGACAGCATAGACTAGGGGCTGGTCTGAATAAGCAGTGTGGACAAAGACACCCTTTTCTGGGAGACAGATGGAAAAATTAGCTGTATGGCTGTAAGCACTTGCCCTTACAAGCAGGGAACAGGCTGGTTTTATTGCCATAAAAACACACCTGAAGGTGCCACGGAGGCTTGTGGTCCTGTGTTTGCCCATGGTCGTGCTCCCAAAGTCTGGCTGTGGGGATGGCAGGA
>NW_010116903.1:14714-20415 GCF_000699245.1 Pterocles gutturalis
AAGAGTGGATACACCAGGAAATAAACTCTGGTCAGTGAAATTCGAAGTCCTCTCTTTCCCATTAATGAGATATTGATGAGCTCCTGGCATTGCTGGAAGAAGGGGAGGACGTAGAGATTGAATTCCTGGGTGTCCACACATTTTTCACCAACCTCTTTCAAAAATGCTGTTTTGTATCGTGTCATTGGAAAGTAGAATCCTGCTCACTTTCTTTTTCCCTTTTTTTAGTTTTCCTTCAAGTGGGATGGATGCGGGTGCTCTTAGCAATGCCTCGTCCTTGTAGTAGCAGCTAAAGTCCTAAAAAAAAAGAGGGTTAAACTATGAGCTAGAGGATGACATCGGGAAGCTCTGGGCTCTGTAGCTCCTGATCCAGAGTAAAAAGGATGATGAAATGAGATATAATTAAGGGACTTTAATACAGATCTCTGGGGTAATTATTTTTATTTTAGGATTAATGTGATGATTAAAAAATCCACTACATTGATCTGCTAAAGTAGGTTAAATGCCGAGGACTTCTGCTTAAATCCAGAGCTGCCTCTTGCTTTTATATTGACTCATCTTGCCAGTGCTCGGCTTTCAGATGAATTTTCTTTTGAATCAGATGCTCAGCTGAGGGCTGGCCTTTTTTTTGTGAGCTCTTGTTTGGCCAGCAGGGAGTAATACTGGATTACATCAGGAGACTGCCACTGCTGTAAAAAATATTGAAATGGTCCCTGTCTTCCTCTTCCAACCTGTAGCATAGGAGAGATCAAGTCCTTGCCTGCTTTGGCAAGGGAAAAATATCAAAGCAATACTTTGCTATGTACCAACATTCTATTGGCAGGGAATTCACTAAATATTATTATTTTTTTTAACAGCCTGACTTCTTCACAGGGTTAGAGTCAGCTGAAGAAGGGAATCTGCCCCTTTAAAACGATTCTGTTTCAGCCAAGTGAGGAGAACGCATTTTCAAAGCAATTAAAGACTTTAAACAAAGATTAGCCCAGGGTCTGTCAGGGAGGGCACGCACAAGAACTCAAAAAATCACACAGCAAGAAACAGCAAACCTTCCCATGCAGGCAGCCTGCATGATTTGAAAGCTTTACATCTTTTAAATAAGAATAAAACATCACTCCTGTGTGTGTGTGTACCCTATAATTAATATCAGCCTCTCATAACTTGAGGTTATACCACCATTCCTGGTATTTCTGAAGCAGCTGTTATTCAACGGTTGCAAGTCAGTCCCCAGACATCTTTACCCCTTTCCTCACCCACGTAAGAAAGCTTATGATCATTTTTTTTTGCACAGTGTGGGCAAATAAGGAATAAACCCAAAGTAAATAAACATCCTTGGGAGATCATTTAAGACTGTGCTGTGCTATAAGACAAGATTGTGTCTTAGTTGTACCAGTGACAGCAGTAGCTGTGATGTGGACACAGAGGCTGCCTGTGGCCTGAGTTGTATTTTTTCTTGAGCTGGGCTCTTGAGGAACTACAGCCAGCTCATGTCATACCTGGCATCTGCTCCCCTGGCCTGTTCATAACACCCTGTGAGGATGTTGACCGTAACCTAAGACCATCTCTTCCAGTGTTAAAAGTCTCTTTCCATCTAAATATTTTTTCCCAAGAGACGTAAGCTGAAGGTCACCTACTGAGTCATCTCACAGCTCTGGGCCCCCTCCGTTTCTAACCAGAGTGAAATATTATCCCAGCGAAACGGCAAGCGACCTGTGAGTCACCTCGATGAATCCCTGATGGGGCTGCAGAACAGGTTTGGGTTTTCTTCAGGGGAGGGGGTCACTAGAAACTTCAGGAGGCAGCAAAGTATTGAAGCTGTATACGCCAATATCTGTACGTATGGGATATGGCCATCACCTCAGAGTGATCAGATCTAGTCTAGCATAGCAGGAGATGAATTATGCTTTAAATAATGCTCCTATCTCCCCACATCAAATAAAAGGAGACAACTCTGTGAATTAAAGCTCTGCAAAAATTCACAATCACAGCTCTTGCAGAGGCTGCAACAGAGACTTCTCTTGTGAAAAGTGTCCCGAAGCCAAAATCTTACCTTCTGCTACTTGTAGATTTTTTTCTGCCTCATAACTTTCATTTGCTTTTAAAGGAAAGCATCAAGTGGCTGAAGTTTTAGTACCAGAGCATGAAGGTATGTTATTGCCTCTCTTGAGCTCCTGGCTGTGCTCTCGATGGCTGTGGTGCAGAAAACAGGCAGGGTTTGAATCCCTCTAGACTTGCTTTATTTCCAGCATTGTTGTGTTACACCTCTCCTGTTCAGATGGCAAAAACACTTGCAGATCTATTCTGTGACTTTCCAATCCTTCTGCATTCCCCAGGTGACAGTAATTTAAGGTAACGAAAGTCACTTATTTCAATATTTTACATGCAGAAATTGCATTATCCTGATGAATTACACCATGGTCCTTTCTGAGTTCAAACCACGGGGGATGTGAGCCACTACAGAGTGACCTACAGATGCTTGCCCCTTTCACTGTGGCTGTCCTTAAATCTGTTTCCACAAGCCCACCCTGCACAGGACGGGTTGGTTTGCCTAGGTTTTGAATCATCTTGGGCTGGAGGAACTCTGCAGAAGCTTTTTGCCCCAGGTTAATGAATTATAGATGTCCCGTTTACCAGCCAAAAAGTGGCCCTTAGAGACAATTAAATCCTAATTCTAATTAATATAATACCCAGTAGTACCTTGCTGCAGTCTAGGTTTGTTGTGTGGGGGATCTAGGCATACCTGTGTCCATCCAAACAGCTCTTTTTTGAATATTTGGCTGAATATCTAGGCTAACTCCTCGCTCTGCACTTTGTGCAGACCTGTTGCCTCTGTACTCAATGTAATGGTTGAGTTCTGCCAATGTCTGAGATTCAACACCTGTGAGTTGAAGCCTTTTCATCCCAAGTGGTTTAAACCCCGTGACATTTCTTTCCAAAACTTCTCTGTTATAACCTCCATTGACTTGTTTCATGTCCTTTTGAAAAAATTAGCTGCTTACCCTCCATGTGTATGGGTGTACAACATTCAATCTTATCTACATATGTAGAAAACCAAACCCAGAACCCAATCTTCCTATTTTGAGTTGTGTGGCACCTGTGTCCCCCACAGCCCCAGCCATGAGCGATCACCTCTGTGGCTGCTGACCTCCTGGTAATTTTTTTTTTTTTTATTTTTGAACTGAATGGATTTTCCTGATCGTTCTTACACTTGATGGGTTTGATTCAGACATAATAGCTGTGCAAAGCTTCATATTTTCTTACTTTCACTGTGCCTCATTCTTACCCTTGATTGCTTTTTCATTTAATTTCTCATTTTTTAATTCAAGTGTATTCATTGCTCAGCAGTCCATGCTTCCCTCAGGCAAATTGTGGACTTAACCTCTCATTTCTTTGAGGCATTCTTGCCCTCAATCGCTTGCATCCACTTTGCTTTTCCATCAGCCCCACAGACAGTCACTGTCCTTCCATGTCCTCTTTATTTAGTTATTTTTACTCTTTAGTTCTCATGATGAAAACCTTAAAAACTATCTCTGGCACTGGTAGTTTCATAACACTTTCCATAAAACAAAACCAAGGCTAGGCTTTTCGCAGTCCCGGCTGAAAATCTTGGGCAGTCAAGAGTTTGGAGGACTTGCACAAAATATATTAGCTTTGGAAACGTGAGATAGAAAGCAGTTAGCTCAGACGCTACGGTGAGATTGCTCGTGGTACCCATGCTGCGTCAGGTGTCTTTGCACTGAGCTGCCATCTCAAATGTCAGAATTTCCTGTATCTTAAAATATTTAGGATTTCCTCTGTGCTTGGGGCTTGACTGGCCTTTTTTTCTTGAAAAGTTCACAACCTGCCTTACTGCCAACTCATTCTGTTGTGGGTTTTGTGTTGCCCCTAATTATTACAAATAATATTTTAACGATGAATAATTATTACAAATAGAATTTGACAGATTATCTATTAATTCTTGGATATTTCTCTTCCAGCCACAGATCAGAAAAGGAAAGATTCATAGAATCACAGAATGGTTTGGGTTGGAAGGGATGTTAGAGATCATCCCTTGCCATGTTTTTTGTTTTGAAAAATTTTTATTGTATTGTTTTGAAAAGTATTTTTTGATGTCCCTGATGTCCTACTCAATACTTCATCCCATTTAAGCAGACTACTTGAATGTTGGTGTTGAGTCGATTTTATCTTTCTCGGGAAGTGATTTTAGATCTGGTTTTTCAGACATTGTATGTGAATATCTGATACAAGGTTTAACCCAAATGTGAGATGTGCTACATGAAACAAAACCTTTTCCTGCATCATAGTGGTTATAATCCAGAAACTTCCCACCTATGCTTCTGATTTTGCTCTTTGTGCTGGTAAAAATATACACTTCCACCACTTTATTGATACCGTTTCCCTCTAACATATCAAGACAAGCTTGTCCCTGATATAATACTGTACGGCCAAGCATGTGGTGTAACCGGAAATGCCCATTTCCCACATCCTCCATCCATATTTTACTTTTCGTGGGACCCATATTATTTCTTCTTTTTCCTTTTGTTGTTAATTTTCCCTTACTGCTCTCTTCATACATTTTCAAAACCTTTTCTAAGGGTTTTCTCCCAAGAAGATAGCAAGCAATCAGCTCAGCAGTTATCCACCGTCAGTCAACTTGCAAAGCCAAGGTCACTGAGACAAAGATTGGTCTCAATTAATGCACTAAGCAGAAGTACGTAATTGTGAGTATCCAAACTAGAACTTGCATTTTGCTCATTTTACTGGAGAAATAGGTGTTTTTCTACGTCAGACTGGTCAAATTCAACTCTGCTTCCACTGAACGTTTTATTATGGACCCAAGTACATGAGTTGCCCTCTGAAATATTTTATTTCTTGTGCTGTACCTGGCAGGGTTATGCCCATGGATTCTCCACTGAAAGAGGCCAACACACACATGGGATTTTTCTGGTGTTATAGTACAGGTGAACTGGACCTGGAGTACTGCCGGAAGATTTAAGTTTCTTTCTTTCATCAGTGCTGTGCCTAGGTTATTCTGCCTTGAATATTTATTTTGGAATGAATCTGTGGTGTCTTTTCAAGTGCAGTGTAAATAAACTTGCTGTTTCTGGCCTAAGTGAAAAAAAAGGGATCCTTTTTTTTCCCCTCAAAACTCCTCATATTGTTGTCTCTGTTGGCTGCTCTGCTTGTCTTCTCTTGTGCAGGAATCTGTCACATTGGAGACTACTGATACTCCCCTTTCTTACCCAACCTCCTTCTACTCTCTGCTCCATTTTAGTGTTTTCAGTCACTCTCATCTGCAGGTTATTTATGCATAACACTGTTTTCATTTTAGTTTCCATACACCCTGTGGACACAGTGAGTCATATTTTCCTTATTTTGCAGAAAGAAGGAACAGGATCTTTAGCGAGATTAACCATCTGACTTTCCTATATCTCCATGACACCCCTGTTAGTAAGCTAGGGGCATCACTTTCCAAAGAGAGTAGCATCATAATTTGACACAAAAGTCTTCAGTTGCTCTTCTCAAGGGCACAAGAATTATGAAATAAAATATATACAGAATTAATGTATATACTATTAGCTTTTAACTTAACCAGGAGATGAAATCACAGAAGCTGGGCTTGTTGTCACCTCCTAATGGCCTGTTTGCTAGGGAGAATGCGTATAGAGAAGGAATATAGAATCGCAGAATGGTTTGGGTTGGA
>NW_010116904.1:0-14770 GCF_000699245.1 Pterocles gutturalis
GGCTCATGCGCCGTCACGGCCGGGGGAGTCCGGCCCCTTCCCCCATCTTTGATGTGTCCGCCTGGGTTGAAGTTTTCGCAGAGAGTGGGGGTGGAGGGACAGAACAGAGCCTAAAACCTTAGGAAAGGGCAAACAGAGAACTTCGGTAGTGTCTAGTGGGGGTCGGGCTGAGATAGTTAAATTTCTTGTTTTCTCAGTATCTGTTAGAGCTGATGAGGTGGAGGTGGATGGTACCGTGGAAGATGACTTGGGTAAAAGCAGAGAAGGATCTCGAACAGATGATGAAGTTGTTCAGAGGTTAGTACCTGGGGTTCTGGGTAAGTTACTTCTGAAACGTTAAGGCTTTCTCTTGTTTTGAGGCAGTTGGGGTTAGAGCATCAGTAATGCCTAAAGCCTCTGATATAGGGGGGAACACCATTCAAAAGAGAGATCTAATCAGCTGGGAGAAAATAACATATTTCTGAGAAAGGCTGTTTCCTTTGAAATACAAGTGAGTCTGAAATAAGTTTTACTTGTAAGCATGGATTTTTCCACTCATAAGTTTTAGATTAAGGTTGTGTAGTTGAGGACAGGTACTCTTGTACATACCTCATTTGATCATGGAACTTTTGGGCTGTGTCAGTGATTAAGGGTCTTAGTATTTTGTTCTAACTAGACTATCATTGCTGTTGCTAAATGATAAAGTTAGTGATGCTGTTTGTGGACAAGACTAATTGGTGGGTTTTCTTTGTCCTAACAGAGAGGAAGAAGCTATCCAACTAGATGGCTTAAATGCATCCCAGATCAAAGAAATAAGAGAAAAATCTGAGAAGTTTGCATTTCAAGCAGAAGTGAATAGAATGATGAAACTTATTATCAATTCTTTATATAAGAATAAAGAGGTTAGTGCCTTTATCAGTTGAATGTGGTAGAACTGTTTGTGTGTGTTCTGGAATTCCTGACTACTGGTTTCTATTTCAGATTTTCCTCAGGGAGCTTATTTCAAATGCTTCGGATGCTTTAGATAAGATACGGTTAATATCCTTAACTGATGAAAATGCTCTTGCTGGTAATGAAGAACTTACAGTCAAAATAAAGGTAAGAAGCATTAGGTAGAGTGATCTCTTACAGAGGAGTGGTGGGAGGAATGTAAAAAGATAGTGCATCATTAAATCTAAATTTTTGGTTTAATACTGATGCAAATAGAAACTAGGACCCCATCAGGACCCTTGCAATTAACTTATTAAAGACTACCCTTCTTTTAATGGTGAAAATGTATTTCTGGTTGTATAAAGAGTAATTGAAGTATTGAAACACTTCAAAGGTAGGTCTTCCTCATTTCTGTAGTTACTGCAAATTCAATTTATTGTAGCCAGATGTGTTTGTATTGGAATAAATGCTACTCTATTTACCACTTTTCTGTGGCAGTGTATTATATATTAAGATTAAAAGTTAAGTCAAACTGCACCTTTTTTTTTTCTCTCCAGTGTGATAAAGAGAAGAACATGCTTCATGTTACAGATACAGGCATTGGCATGACAAAAGAGGAGTTAGTTAAAAACCTGGGTACCATTGCAAAGTCTGGTACAAGTGAATTCTTGAACAAGATGACTGAAATGCAGGATGATAGCCAGTCGACATCTGAGTTAATTGGCCAGTTTGGTGTTGGCTTTTATTCTGCTTTCTTGGTAGCAGACAGGGTTATTGTCACATCAAAACACAACAATGATACTCAACACATTTGGGAGTCAGATTCAAATGAATTCTCTGTGATTAGTGACCCAAGAGGAAACACTTTAGGACGTGGCACAACCATAACGTAAGTGTTAAGTTTATTTGGGTATAATAGAAAAAAGTTGTGTGGGTACACTTTGGTCATTGGAATATGTGTATGATTTTTAGCATTGTGACTGATACTGTTCAATTCTTGTAATACAGTTTTTTCCAGTTTAATAGAAACATGCAAGCTGTTAACTGCATCCAAAATAAATGCAGAGTGGTAATGTAGTTGCTTCACATTCCATTAGATCAACTAAGAAAATCATGAGCATCTTGAAACTAGCTGTCACCAAGTAATTCCAGACAGTTCAGCTGCCTGCAAACTCATTCAGTTCCTCAACACAATTGTGGCCTGTCAAAACCTATCCAGGGGCTGTAGAGCTTCCTCTTGGAAACTGGCTGCTGTTTATATACCAGTGAGACTGGTCTGATGCAAGTCTGAAAGTAGAGGTAGTTTGACAGTCCTATTTTCAATGCTTTCATGAGCAGATAAATTTATTTGATTAGGTTTTAGAGAACTTGAAGAAGGCACTTGGGATAAAAAAGTTCACCTCAGTGCTCTAGTTCCAAGTAAAACCCATGAGAGTGCAGTAAGGTTCTGCTAAGTGTCAATATGATTTGAGATTTTCATCTAGACTTCTGCATATTGTGTTCTGCCCCAACTGTTGAAACAATTACCCTTCCTTGGCATTGGAGCAGTTTAGTAAGGATTGTATTTTTTACAATATACTTGTAGCTAAACTAAGAAATAAATTTGAACAGTATAGCTGCAACAGAAGGAAAATGTATCTCCCCCTATAAAACTATTCTAAAATACCTGTTCAGAACTTTAAGTGAAGAGTGTGCTTTTTTTTTTCCTTTAGCCTTGTCTTGAAGGAGGAAGCATCTGATTATCTTGAGCTGGATACTGTTAAAAATCTAGTAAAAAAATACTCACAGTTTATAAACTTCCCCATATATGTGTGGAGCAGCAAGGTAAGTATATTTAACTGAGCATTGCACAGTATGAGGCTTGGTTATGAAAACTGGACAGATCTTTCAGGAAGGATGAGGGCATGCTCTAGAACTTGGCTAATTTCTAAAATTCTTCCATTCCTCACTCTTCTGGCTAGCATTTTACTAGTTACTTGCTCTCCAAAAGTTACTGTGTTGCTGAAATTGCAAACTTCGAAGGAACTTGATTTTATTGTGACTCAGCGTCACCAAAGGAGCAAGATTGTGCTAATTACTAAGCAAGATCTTTCTTCCACTGGTTTTGTTTGGTACCTGGAAGCTTTAGTAAGATCATAGAATCATAGAATGACCCGGGTTGGAAGGGACCTCAAGGATCATGTAGTTCCAACCCCCCTGCCTGGCAGGGCCACCAAACATACACATTTACCTAGATCAGGTTGCCCAGGGCCCCGTCCAACCTGGCCTTGAACACCTCCAAGGACGGGGCATCCACAACCTCCCTGGGCAGCCTGTTCCAGGGCCTAACCACTCTCCTAGTAAAGAACTTCCCCCTAACATCCAACCTAAATCTTCCCTCCTTCAACTTGTATCCATTTCCCCTAGTCCTGCTATTGTCGGCCCTTTCAAAGAGTTTACTCCCCTCCTGGGTGTAGATTCCCTTCAGGTATTGAAAGGCTGCAATGAGGTCACCCCGCAGCCTTCTCTTCCCCAGGCTGAACAAGCCTAACTCCCTCAGCCTGTCCTCATAGGGGAGGTGCTCCAGCCCCCTGATCATCTTCGTGGCCCTCCTCTGGACCCTCTCCAAAATCTCAAGACAGGGCCATGGTTGGGTGTCCTCCTGAAAACTGGGCAGCACCTTAACTTTTAGGCCTATTCTTCTGATGTTTTCTTGGTGTAGCACTGCCTTAAAATCACCCAAGTCTCTGATTAGCATTATGTGTAAAGCTATAGAAAAACTTGAGTACAGTGACCTTCCAGTGTATTGAAAGAAACCATGTACTCATGGAAAAATACAACTAAAAAAACATAGCTGCCCATAGAGAAATGCTTGTGATAGGCAAATAATACAAGTTAAACTAGTGCTCTGGGAGATTAAGCTGTTTGAGAAAATACTAGAAGATACTTGGTGGGAAGCCAGGCAGTCCCAAGTCCCCCCTTTGAATTGTCTCTTTAGACAGAGACTGTTGAAGAACCCATTGAAGAGGAGGAAGCAAAGGAAAAAGAAGAAACGGATGATGATGAAGAAGCTGCAGTTGAAGAAGAGGAGGAAGAGAAGAAACCAAAAACTAAGAAGGTAAAGTTTGTAAAACTTAGGGTTTTGTAACTTGTGTCATAGTCCAGCAATTTTCAGAGGTAGCCTTCCAGAGGTACATTTTGGTAGTGTGTGTGCTTTCAAACAGCAATCGTGTTTAAGTGTGGTTAAAGATCGTGTCAGGAAATAAGATTGTAAACAAAACAGACTTAGTTGAAATCAGGCAAATGTCTGACAATAGCCTTGTGAGGCAGTGGTCCCAGAACTAATTATAAATACTTGAGTGAACTGCTTGAAATGGTACTGGACTAAAGTAATCTGACATTGTTGAGTAGTTTAAATTGAGTATACTCTGCTAGAAGGCTTTTTTTCCAGAATGGCAGTAGTATGCTGATACTCAGTGAAGGTGTTAAATGTACATAGTGCACACTGTAGTAGACTTAAGTCTTGTTTCCATGTGTTACACTAATGCGTATCCTTGAATGAGAATATCCAGGCCATTGCATAATTTATTTTGTAAATAGGAAAAAGCGTTTGTTTTTGATGTGCTGTTGTATTACTTGGCCCCAATGTAATGTCTTTAACTGACTTAAATGAAGAATGCGTCTATATTATACTGTGGTGTTTACATACCTAGGTTGAAAAGACTGTCTGGGATTGGGAGCTCATGAATGACATAAAACCAATCTGGCAGAGACCATCTAAAGAAGTTGAAGAAGATGAATACAAAGCATTCTACAAAACCTTTTCCAAGGTAAGCTCTGAGTCTCAAGATTGTTCCAAAGTAATAGCTTTGCTATAGTATCTCTTGCAGTCTAAACAAAACTGAGTGCTTATTTGAACCTATGAGGTGTTAGCATCTCAGTCAGGAGTTAAATCTTTTTTTTCCAGGGAAGAAGGTACTGTCACCGAAGTGTTGAGTGTCTTAGGTTTGAGAAGTAATACATTCCAGTTCATATGGAGTTTACTGATGTGTTTAAATATTGACAGGGAAATTTTTATTTATTCTGGAAGTGCTGGTGCTTGTGTTGTACATAGTGGAAGAAAGAGGAAGATGTGGCTTTCTAGAAACAACATTGTCTTTATGTGTAAATATAGCATAATGTGTTACTTGGGGGTCTCTTAACTGTGTTATGATGAAACTACATTGGTTACTGTGGTATTGGTGACTTTTTGGTGGTTAGTTTAAAAAAAAAAAACCCAAAACAAAACAAAAAAACCACAACTAGTAGGTCTCAAGGAGGGTTACTTCTTTGTAACTAAGCTGAATCCAGAACTTTTGTCTCTCTAATAGATTATAACAAAGCATGGTTAGAAGGTTTAATTGTAAAATAATTGCACTTATTTGCCAAACTCACATTATTACTGGAAATGTATAAACTCACTGATATTTTCCCTGTGTCCATTAAAAAAAATTCTCTCGTCACAGGAGCATGATGACCCAATGGCTTACATCCACTTCACTGCCGAAGGGGAAGTAACTTTCAAATCTATCTTGTTTGTTCCTAATTCCGCTCCACGCGGCCTGTTTGATGAATATGGATCCAAAAAAAGTGATTTCATTAAGGTAGGACAAGCAAGTGTATGGGTATGGTTTCATGTTTAAAAAAAAAAAACACACACAGCACAAATGTAACCCGGCTGATGTTTCCTCTTGTAATTCAGCTCTACGTTCGAAGAGTGTTCATCACTGATGATTTCCATGACATGATGCCCAAATATCTTAACTTCGTTAAGGGTGTTGTAAGTATTATAAGTCTAACTTGCGTTTGATTTTTTTTTTTAATCTTCAAATACTGCTAGCTATACTTAAGTTTCTTCCTCAATTAGGTGGATTCTGATGATCTTCCTTTGAATGTATCTCGTGAAACACTTCAGCAGCATAAATTGTTAAAGGTAAGCTTAAATTCTTCCATTGTAAGCACATGACAGTAGTGAGATTTAGAAGAATAATAGCTTGATTAATTTTTCATTTTACAAGGAGTGTGAAATTAAAGTATAGTAAACCCATGCATTGCTGTTTTCAGACTACATCTGTTCACTTCACATCAGGGGGACACTAAGTGTCTTGAATCCATCCTTTGCAATGGGGTTGAATTGAGGGTTCTTTCAAGTGCTTATTGTTGTAACTTGGTATTGCTGCTTTTTTAGGTGATCAGAAAGAAACTTGTTCGCAAAACTCTTGATATGATCAAGAAAATTGCAGAAGAGAAATACAATGACACATTCTGGAAAGAGTTTGGTACTAATGTAAAGCTTGGAGTTATTGAGGATCACTCCAATCGTACACGACTGGCTAAACTTCTTCGCTTCCAGTCTTCTAATCATGAGAGTAACCTTACAAGCCTTGACCAGTATGTGGAAAGAATGAAAGAGAAGCAAGACAAAATTTATTTCATGGCAGGTGCCAGCAGAAAGGAGGTATGTGAACATGGAAGAAAGGAAAGGGGGAAAAAAATTTTGACTCCTAGTTAAAGTAGTACCATAAACACTGTGCACTGTGTATTTGCTGTAAATGTGGAAGCTGCATGCTGATGTGTTACTTCTGCAGTTCAGTTTTCCTTGTACCAACATTTGTCAAGTAGTTTTGCTGGTTTTGCTAGCAGCCGGTACCACTGCAATTAAAATGGCATCTGATCTGTTTTTTCATCTTAGGCTGAGTCCTCACCATTTGTTGAACGTCTTCTGAAAAAGGGCTATGAAGTGATCTATCTGACTGAACCTGTAGATGAATACTGTATTCAGGCTCTGCCAGAGTTTGATGGCAAGAGGTTTCAGAATGTAGCAAAAGAAGGAGTTAAGTTTGAAGAAAGTGAAAAGTCTAAGGAGAGTCGGGAAGCCTTGGAAAAGGAATTTGAACCACTCTTAAACTGGATGAAAGACAAAGCTCTAAAAGACAAGGTAAAATCTTGTGCTATATGTAGTGCATACTTGTAAATGTTGTGCTTGCTACAACACACCTTGCAGATTCTTTCAGCATAGCTTCTCTGCCTTTCTAGGGATAAATAAACATGTTTAATACCTTTATTTCAGGAAGGTAGTGAGTTAGAATGTCATCTTTGAGCCTTCAGAAAATAAAGAAGTGTGAGGAAATTTCAGAGTTGTTTATTTCCTCTATAAGCTATTAGCTCTGTGAACTAACATTAAGGCTTTTTTTTCTACAGATTGAGAAAGCTGTGCTATCTCAACGTTTAACCCAGTCCCCGTGTGCTCTTGTGGCTAGTCAGTATGGATGGTCTGGTAACATGGAAAGAATCATGAAGGCTCAAGCTTACCAAACGGGGAAGGATATATCTACAAAGTATGTATTCAGTTACGTAGCAGCAGATATGACATGTAGTTAATGGCCTCCCTTCCATCTGGTTCAGATCATCCTTCCTATTGTAAGTCACTTACAACAGTGAACTGTTGTTAAATTGAACTGAAGTTGCAGTCTCCAGTGTAGTCTTACATAGTTATTTCAGAGCCCAGTGTGTAAAATGGCCTGGTGAGCAAGATTCATCAATGGCATTTGCTATCTGTCATTTGGTTACAAGAGAAGATGAACTGTCTTAGTAACTTGAATGCTTTTTAGAGTCAAGCTAGTATTACAATGGGGCAGGGTGAGGAATATACTTGTTACTGTGGCTGTAATCAGTATTCATGCATTTAAAGATGTAACTGGGTTTTGTACTTCAAAACTTAGTGTTGTAATTTCTATTCTTCTTAGTTACTATGCTAGCCAAAAGAAGACATTTGAAATTAACCCGAGGCATCCCCTGATCAAGGACATGCTGAGGCGAGTCAAGGTAAAAGAAATAACAGTAATGAAATACTGATTACTTGGCTGCATACAACCTAGTTAACAGTTGGGGTTTTTATTTTTAAATGCTCTTCCACATTAGGAAAATGAAGATGACAAAACAGTTTCAGATCTTGCAGTGGTATTGTTTGAAACAGCAACTTTGAGATCAGGATATATGTTACCAGACACTAAGGAATATGGAGACAGAATAGAAAGGATGCTTCGTCTAAGTTTAAACATTGACCTGGATGCAAAGGTTAGTTTGCCTTCAACTTGATAACTGACTGATTGTTGCTACATCTTAAAAGCAGATTCTTGATAAACTTGCATGAAATGAAATGTATAAAAGGAAATGTATTCAGCTTCCTACACTTAAGTGGGCCACCAGGAGCCCAGTTCAAGTACCTGGGTGGGAAACTGAGTCTGTACTTCATGCTCATGTCCTCCCTTCCAGTTTTATTTCCAGTTGCTTGGAATTCTGTTCTTTCATTATGCTTCTCAAGTATTGCTCTGTCCTTAACTAAGTGGTGGTTCTGTGGGAGTAAATGGGGGGCCACAAAGGCACATGTGCCCATCTTGTTAACTGAGAAATTAATAAGTGGGTATAAGTAATATGGGTTCTCATAATGCTGTGCAAGAACTTCGGCAAGAACATATCTTGCCAGGTATGATAGTGTGTCAATGCTAAACAGAACTTGCTTTCTCCTTCTAGTAGCTTGGGGCAAATGTTAGGAGCTGATAGTGAATACTTCTATAGCCTGGATTTAGCTACTCTACAACTAGTAAACATCCTAAGCAAATAAAGCAAATTACTTGTGATTTTCCTCCAGGTGGAAGAGGAACCTGAAGAGCCTGAAGATGCAGCTGAGGAGGCAGAACAAGATGAAGAGGAGGTGGATGCTGATGCTGAAGACAGTGAAACACAGAAGGTATGGTCTCAAGTTTGACTCTTATCTTACCAATATTTATGTGCGGTTTTGTCTGTGGTGCTTCTTGGCAACAAACTTGTTCATTGTGCCTTTCATGACACTAGTTTTTAGAGTGAGGCTTTCCAAGCTTTTCTTGTAGGGGAAAAAATCTGCAGCACAGATGACATTTCATTCTTTATCAAACTATATTGTAAGAAGAAAGCACTTAAATATGTTCAAAGCTGGAGCTAAATTAAGCTTAAGAGATTTTAACAGAGTGCCCTATGGCAAGAAAACAGCAAGTCCTCTACAGTGAATTTAATGTAACCTGTTGGATTTCCACAGCCTGTGGGCAATATCAACAAATCTGCAAGAGTATAGTTTCAGATGCTTACAACAATACAGACTTGCACCAGGACTACCTCTAAACAGTTCAGCTGTTGTGTGAAGTCAGCCTTCACTTAGCTATTGTCTGCAGTTGATGTCTTGATGGATACATGAGTTCAGTTCTTCTGGGACAGCTGTTGTAACCTTTTCTGCTTTCAAAAAGCAACATTCTGATTATCTGTTTGTCTCCACAGGAATCCACAGATGTGAAAGATGAACTGTAAGCTGCACTCAACTACCGTCCTGCATTGGGGGGTTAGGAGGGAATGTGAATTAGATTGTTTTGTTTTTTTCCACTGTAAAATGTTGAGGGATGGTATGGGGTTTAAGGGTAAAGGAGGATTTTTTTAAGTTGACTTTTCTAAAAACATTCCTCATGAATGTAAATTTGTATTATTTAACTGACTTGGTGTAAAATCTTGTCATGTACAAAATAAAATGTTCCCAAACACCACTAACTCTAAATTCCCATGTAAACTCATCATGTGGGCTACCACAAAGAAACAAAAGGATTGTCTTGAGTGTTCAGGTCCTCTGTACAACAGATACTTAGTAGTTCTCCTGCCTCTCCACACTGGCACAGCCACACTTTAACTGCGTAGTTTATACCTATGGTTGAGTTTTGTGTTAACAATCCTGTTGTGCTCTTTAGCCAAAATATATTTGGTATCTGTAGAGCTGTACTGAACTTACTATCTGAAGTATTCAAGAAGTTATATATCTACTGTCATCTTAAGAAAGATGAGTTAGGGCATTTAAAAATAGCATTGGAACTGAAGTCCTGCCAGCTTGCACTGGACTATATGTGACTTGTACAGAATAGGCAGTTTGGCTTTTACAGAATGGCTTTTACAGCTGAGATAAACAGAAACAAAATTCACTAAAGATATGAACAACAACAGCCAGAAGTGGCTTACTGCATGTGAGCTTATACCATCCTCCACAGTGTTTGGTAATCCTGCCTTTAACTTGTGTAGCTTTCCCAACAGCTCCAGCAGTCCTTTTTGGTTTGGTGTTTTGTTTTTTTTGTTTTGGGTTTGTTTTTTTTTTTAAGATAGAAGCTTTTGTCTGTTACAGTAGTTCCTTAATGCTGTTGTTCCTAAACTGTTTCACTGTTGTTCTATGTCTCTCTGGTATGGTGAAGCACTGTAAATACTTAGATTCTAATTCAAGCTTGATTTGCTGACACTAAATTGTAATGTAGACAGGTTGAACTGGAGGCACCACTTCTTCTATTTGTTATGAGGTGTTTGAGCACTACACTTTCTCACTAGTGCCGCTACTTTGAAACACCATGGGGTTGATAGAAAGTGTTAACACTGAAGGGTTGGTTTTTGCCTTTTACAGAAGAAGTACATAGAAATAGTATTTCTATACAGTTACTCTACTTAAGAGCCACTCTTGATAACAGCACTTTCAAGAAGTTTGAGTTTTACAATCTGAAGTGAAATAAACTGTTTCTAGTCAGGTGAGGGCACTAAACACTGACCTGAAGAACTTGCTTTACCTTTACTTTTGCTAGGCTTTTTCTGTCTTGCCCCAATACTGTTTCCATGCAATAAATACAAATGCCATGTATCAGTGTGGCTCTTGAGTTAGGGTTGAGACAGAGGTGTTGGCTTTGTTTGCTGTTTGAGACTTGAAGGAATGGGAGCTTCGTTTGGTTTTTTTTGAGGTAGTTGGGGGGGGTTGTTTTGGTTTTTGCTCACTGTAGCAGTACCTTAGATTTACCAAAGAGCCTTGTGAGTGGTCTAAGCCTAGAGTGTAGTTCAGCAGCTAGCCATATCAGCTTTAATAGCAGCCCTTTGTTAGTAAGTTATTGAAAAGGCAGGTGCAGCATTTCTTTATGAAGTATGGTGGTCTTAATAGGGCAGTGCAACTTGTGTGCTCTGTAGCGATCAACTGCTGCTGAAGTTTTGATTTAATACTTCCTAAAATATCACAGTGATATGCTTCTGAGTAGGTCATCAATATGTACCCCTTAATATCACTATTTGAACAGCCTGAGTAGCAAATGTCTCAGGCCTCTATGGTTGCTGCAGCTAACAAACTGAAGAGCAGGATTGGAAGTGTAGGGTTGCTTGCTACAGTATTCTTAATCTGTTAGTGACTTGTAGGCTTAAACCACCTTTGTTCTGTTTCATAGCTGAAGTTTACAATGCCTTGATTGGTTTTTAGGATGGCATATCTGATTCAGTTTCAGACATTATAATAAAGTGCACACTTGAGAGTCATGCTTTGTGCTTCTTCATCTTCCTCAGTTGAGGATATCATGTGCAACATAGCTGTGGGCCAGCTGCTTTCTGTACCCTGGAGTGACAATGTTTGCTATTAATAAGCACAAAATGCAATTGTAAGCTTGTGGGTTTGGGTTGGTTTTGTTTTTTTTTTTTTTTTTGGACAGCTCTGGGAAGTCAAATAGTGTCAATGCTGGAAGAAGTGTCTCCTAGTTGCAGTGAGGGTATTTCAGTGCTGCAGGCATGCCAGTTGTGAGGGTGTCACCTCTGCTGTTAAAACGTGGTGTATTGTCAGGTTTGCTGTTCCTAGATGGGCACTAATGAGAATGGTTCCTTCCGTGCTAGAAAAGCCCTGGGGTAAAACAGATGTTCCCTGTTGCTTAGTTTCCATCAACAGTGGGATACATTTAGAAATCCAAGCCAAATTAGAAGTAACTTTGCACCCTTTACATGAGAAAAGCTTTTAGAAAAATAGGGAGAAATGTATCTCGCATGTCAGAAATCAACAACATAATGACAGAAGTGATGTCCTGACAAAGGGCAAGTAACAGAGTAAGGTTGGTGGATCCTGGCTCTTCAACGGGATAACTGAAAAACTGCTATTCCTGCCCTAGCTAGAACAAGAACAAAATACTGCTGAACTGTCCCATCTCATCTCTTCAATAAACTTTGTCTTATCCTGAGGTGGAAGGGTGTCAGTCTCGGCTTTGTTTAGGTACAGTGAAGGAGAAAGGAGTTTCACCAGAACTGGACCTAGTAAGATGTTTTCACTGATTGATTTAATTTGGATTTAACATCTGAGGTTTACTTGAGGCCTTTGTATGAATGACTGCTGTCATTGGTAAAGATACCGAGCCTGTGATCTAGTCCTACTAAGTACAGGCTGCAGCCTGAACATCCATATAAGAGCAGGAGAGGATTTCATCATGCCTGGGCTGCTTTTCTGTATCAGCCAATGGCTGCAAAATGTCTGAGAGCAGAGGCACATGCAAAGGAACCATAACCTTTTCATCCTAGGAAATTCAACTCCAGCTTCTGTAAACATACATAAAGTAACAGCTTCACAGCTGGAACACATGTAAAAGTAGCACTTCCAGTGGTTGTTTCTGGATCCCTCTCCTATTACAAGACCTCCCAGTACTTTGCCAATAGGAATTAGGGAGCTTTTTTGTTTCCTTAATGGGTCATTTGTCAGATAGTGCTTTTCTTTTTTTTCTTCATTTTCTTAAATGAGTGAGAATTGAGGATGAAGCCTATGCCTTATCTGGGTACCTTTCTCAAGGGAAAGCAATCCCTAACTTTCACAAGCTCTTCTGCATACCATTCGAAAATGGCTTGTTGTACTGTCTTTGTAGGATGTTGACTGTGTTAAGTTCTGGGATGAGATTTTTGCAGCAATGCTATTTCAGGATGGAAAGGTAAATCTGCACTTGTTACTTCAGAGTTTTGTATATTTACAGCTATCAAAAGTAGCTGTAAACAGAAGAATATGCTCAAATGGATTACAAAGGTATATAATTTCAGTGTGATCTGTATGTATTTGCCCCATTTTAACTGATGCAACCAAGTTGTAAGATGCTACCCAGCCTTACAGTATAATTTCCTGTCAGTAATAGAAAGCTAAAGTAACTGCTGTTACAGCATTAGAAGGAGTCCAGTGCAAGAAGTGCCACAATACATAATCTTTCTTGTTTGTACATGCCATCACTTACTATACTGGATTCTGGGTTACATCGAGTAATACCAAGTTAAAGTATAAAAAGGGGAGAAATGCCAACGGGTGACTGGGGTTCTACTGCAGATTAACAGGTAAGCTTATTAAGGCTAGTGAGGGGCCATAAAATCTTAACTTTTCAATATGCTGAACTTCCTATACTTATCAGCTTAAAAGATTCAAATTCCATCAGATTTGCCAATGGGAGTTTGCATCTTTTATTCTGAAGGATACTTACACTGCAATCAAGATTAAGAAATCATAAACACTTGTGCACAACCGATTGGACTTCTAACAACAGTATTCATCACACATTTTAATGCTGCCTGTAACTGCTTGAAGGAAACAAACAAACAAAAAAAAGTATTAACGGAGTAGAGTATTTCTGCAGCTGAGACAGTTGAAAAAACCTGAGTTCCAGTTTTCACAACATTCTGGTCACTGTTCTGAAGTTTGAACTTAGCTTGATCTTGCTTTTAGACCCAACAGTTCTGTTTTCAGTTCTCCAGGCTTAGGGGGTATTTCAGGTATACTCTGTTAAAAAATGGAGAAAGACGTCACCATTATGGCAGATGAAAAATTAAACTCACAAAACAGTAAATTAGCACACTCAGTAAAAAACAGCATTATAGCTGAATTGTGATTATACCACCTTCTTTTTTTGAGCCAAGTAAAATTCTTACATGCAAAACATCTAAGAATTAACCTATTACCTTTTTGTAATTTGACTTATTTCAAAGTAGCAAAATATTTGGAAAAAAAAAAAGAAAAAAGTAAGAATAGGTTTTTTTAAAGGAACAAAGCTTCTTTTTGCCATTTGCAAAAGTAAGTTTGGTTGAGATGTCTGGCAGAGTTGAAGTTTCCACAGACATTCTTTCTCTCGTTTACAAAATAAAAAGTTTCACTGCTTCTATCTTTCTGTTTTAGAAATTAGGCACTGAAACTGAAGATGAAATTTAAAAAAGGAAAATATAGCAGATGACATGATATTTCAAGAACCATACCTCCTCAAAATTTGTGCTAAAGAGGTGATCATTATGTCATTCTGAATAAATATGGCATTCTGACATGATAGCTCCAGCATGGTGATTTTTAAACTTATTTCTGATTTGAAAACAGCACAGTTTTTATGAAAAAACAAAAAGTATACAAGAACAGAAGGACAAGATAACGCTTACAAACTAGAAGGCCTCCAAGAGACCAAATCAACCGTTAATATCCCTGAAGAGTGGTCTCATGTGGAGCTTGGCTCTGCAACCCGAATTTTGATAGGCTTGACTCTCAGCCTGTCATTGTTTCCAAGATAAACTTGTGGTCATCTTCATCTCCATTAACGGAGGGGGAAAAGTCTATTTAAGTCTAATAGAGCCCTTTCTCGGCGCTTTTGCATGCTCTTTTCAAAAAAACAACCTCCCACGGCAGAAACCCCTGCTGAAGAAGCTCGCATCGCTTGCCCGGTTTCGGTACCACGTCGCCAGTTTGACGGCAGCTCCCAAGAGATGCCCTGGCCACCTGCTCGCTGCCTCTTCAGAGGCTGAGCACCTTTTGGAGCCGGGCCAGAGACGCCCCTACACAAACCCTCTGCAGGAGGCCCTCCACCCCGCAGACACGCCACCGGGCTCCGTACCGCGACCAGCGACCGGAGCCGCCCGGGCACTTACAAGGTCAGGCCTGTAGTACCTGTGCACCACCTCAGCTCCGGCGAACATAGCCAGCATGCTGGCCGCCAGCGCCTTCAGGTAGGTGTGCCAAGGCACGCCGGCGGGCATGGCTGCG
>NW_010116905.1:0-11659 GCF_000699245.1 Pterocles gutturalis
TCAACCTTCACCTCTTCAACCAGACCCAGATCATAGGAAACCTTATGAAAAAGTGGCATTTGGTACTTTTCCATACCTTTACATTTTGTGCATCTGACATTTTACATAATTTTTAACAAAACCATAAAAATCTTCTGGTAAGACCAATTTTCATTTTAAAAGATGAAAATACATATTTTAAGTAACAAATAGATCTATGTATCAACCTCACAGTCATTCTACTGCACATTATATGGGACTATTTTTTCCCCACTGTGCTTTTTCTTCATATTCATATACAGCATATGGCTATATTTTGTAGTATCAGAAAACACAAGACCTATTCATCAATGCCTTATACCATCTGTAGTCATTGTGCTCATGCAAAGTGAATCAGATCACAGATCTTCCATTACAGTGTCCAACATCAAGGCTCATAAATCAGATTTTGTGTAATTGCAGGTGTTTCTAAATACTAGTATATATTTATATAAAAAAGACACCATAGGTACAGTAAATGTTTGTAGGTTTATAAGTATAGAAGCATTTAAAACCAGTGACAAAGCTGCTAGCTTTCAGAGCATATCACCAGATACAGTTCACTATGTAGAACTTGATATTGTTCATATTGTTCCCAATTTAAAAAAACAAAACAAACAAAAAAAACCACACAAAAACAAACCCCAAAAAAACCACAAAACAACAAGAAAATTGAAAGGAACAAACACCCCGAAAATTATTTTGCAAACATCCCAGCTCTTAGAAATCGTTCTCTCCAGACATAAACTATATGTTCAAATTGAAATAAATACCTTGCTCTGTTCTTACTTCCTTGGTATTCAGTATTCTTACCAAAGCAAGCTCAGGAGAACACAAGTGAGGATGCAGGTTGAATTATATTCTTTATACAGGTTCAGTGGAATCAGACAGACTGGTAGTTCTTCAGATAAACTTCAAAATATTTGGTTTATTGCTGAAGATGTTATCTCTTGTGGGAAAAGAGAAGAAGGGAATAATTTATCTGAGTGATAGGCAAGAGACAGGAACAGTTACTTCAGTGATTAGTAGTTGCTTCCTGTCTAGGGTAGAAAAATAATTCCCTGCTATGGATTGCCTCAGGCCAGTCATGGTCCACACTGGATCTTCTGATTTAAATAGATTTCTTTAGCATAATGCGACAGCATCATAAAATACAGGAGATGACCAACTTTCCCATTTGCTGGGTTATCATCCTTATGGACTGGGTTAGGATAAGATCTGTGTCTTCAAGCTTGTCTCTTGAGAACACAAACCATGTCACAGGGGAGATGGCAAGGGAGAGGCTGATGAAAGCATGAACTAGTACTTACGTAAACTTGTGTTTTTTTCTGATTCTTCTATGGGCTTGCATAAAGACTTCTGTTGCCCAGCCTTTAAAATTAATAAAACTGCCTCTCTTGGAGATCTGCTCTAAGATGAGGTCAGTAAAAGACCTAGGTAGTAATATTACTACCTGTAACATAGGGATCCTAGTCATACACTCCATGTACACACACTCATAGGCATCTGACTGCTCAGTCTCACATGTATAAGTGTAAACAGATATATAAATATCTGTTATCATTTTACGTGTCCTCAAGTACCCTAAATGGCCTTCAGCTTCAGCTCCAAAGATCTAAGGTCATTGCACAAGACCATCCAAAAGTCCCATATACCATGGAGAATCTAGAGAATCTAAAAAAGCACTAGATGCCTATGTTTCCGTGCCTCCATCCCTCCCTTTAATGACAAGCACACACTAAGTTTTGTTTATACGCTCCTGTACCTCCACAGTGAATTAATAGTTCAGGAAATGCAATCTGGTCAGAAAGTAACCCCTGGGAACGATGCTACTGATACAGAATTTGTCATTGCATATATAAACACTTATTGTCAATATTAAGTTCTTTCAGCGTAGTTTAACACATTTCTAATCAGAGAAAAAAAAAAATGGTCCTGCCTGTCCTAAAGTAGATGCACTGACAAAGGAACTTGGGGAGACGGACAAATATCCAGTCTTGAAGTTGTACAAGAGAGCGGGTGTGCGTGTAGTTATGGGTGACAACGGATTTCATAGCATGATCATCTAGAAACTCAGCCAAAGAGATTACACCTAGAATTTCATTCTGTTTGTAATGAAGTCGTTACCCACAGGTAGTGAAACATTCCATTTTAATGTAACACTGACTTGATAGTTTGGGTAAGTACCATAAGAAAATGGGAAAAACTCTATCTGCACCTTAATGTTTTCTCCCAAAGACTATTTAGAGGAGGCTTTCTGCAGTTTTTCTTTGTTTGTCTGTATTAAAATGCATTTAAATACTCTGGAAAAAACAAACAACTGTATTTCTTCAGTCTTGCCTTTTTGAAGATATTTACCACCAACAGCACTTTATATATTTCCAGGAGTTGTAGAAATCACATTTCTTTTCATGAGTCAGAGCAGTAAGACAGTGGTAAAACTCCATCTGGCAAGCAAGCAAAAGTTCATTTTGGTGTTTCTGTTATCGTTAAATGTTATGCAGGATTCTCATTACACTTGTCATCCTAGTGCAAGGTTAATTAGAGTTAATAAATGCTGTACTGATCCAAAAGGAAGAAAGGGCAAAGAGAGAGAAACATGCTAATTATTATCCATCCAAAATAAAGAAATCTAACACAGGGCATGCTGTGCAGATGGACCAATCTGGAGCTGAAGATGGAAAAAATGTGTTAGAAAAATTATATTTCTTGTAGGTTTTTATTTTAAAAGGCACACGCATAGCTCAATAGCCAATTTTAAAGAAAATACAATAATAGAATAGTTTCAGTACAGGACTCAGGAACCTTTAATCCATTATCTACCTGCTTGGCATCTTTTAGCTGGTAAATTAATTTTTATATAATTATCTTTATCTACAACGTAAGACCTCTCCTACTTCCATGAGCTATATATACTGTTCAGATTCCTAGCTGCTAAGGTGCTACAAGAACACTAGTAAGGAAAGCTAAGAGAGAGAAGCCCTGTCTTGTGATAGCATCAACAAGAACTGCCAGTTTGAGGGTTGTTTTTGTTGCTTTGGCAGGGGGGTTTGGTTGGGTGGGTGGGTTTTTTTTTGGTAGTGGTTTATTATTAACTTTTAGACATTACCTTTCCTATATTCAACTTTTTTGCCTCCAGAACTCAAGGAACTTCATTCCTTGGTGTGCTCAGTTGCACAGTTAAAAAAATTCTAATTTCTAACTTCTGTATGTAGGATCAAAATTGAAATAACTAGATTTAAAATAAGCCAAGTGCAAAATGAACTGTCACTTTTTATTGTTATATGCATATATGTGTATGTATGTAGAAAAAAATACAGAACTGATATAAGCCTAATCTCTCAGAAGATAAAACTGCTTTTTCTAAATGTCCTTATGTAATTGTTCCCTTTCCCTTTGCCCTGACACCTTATGCATGACTCTCTTGGAAAATAAAACTGAAAACCTGAAAAGTTTCTTTTGAATTAAGTACTCCCTAAGCCTGCTCTATTCCAGAAGTGGAAGAGCAAAGAGCCATTATGCTATTATTTCTTAAACATCACTGATGTTTGTGCTAGACCAAATGAAAATTCAGGTCTTCCTTGTTCTGTCAATACATTATACTGTTACTCTCCTGATATTTTTGTTTCAAGGCTAAATTTTAGCTGAAACTTCTACACAAATGGCCCTGAAAATTCAAGGAAAAAAGACTTTTTAAATATCCGAGATCTTAACCACTGTATCTCTGAATGAATGAACATACATACATATATATAAAACTTAGAAACTCAAATTAAACCTGTAAGAGCCACTGACAACACAGATTTGTTATCCTTTGACTAACAACTGTTAACATAGGTGGATGTCCATATGTGGTATAATTACTTAGCTGTGGGAGAACTCCACATCCTCTGTTCTCTACAAGTTCCAAAATTAGAGTTATGACACGTCAATAACGTTCATCTGTCAAACTTTTTTTTTTTTTAGACAAAATATACTTGATGATATCTGTCTTGCCTCGTAACAGCCAGTGAATGACAAATATACATTTACACTTCAAGAAATGGTTTGAGATCGTCAGCAAGACATGCAATTCTGACAGTTTGTGCCTCTGTGACCCTCTTTGGGGAACATATTTCAACTTGCATAAGTAACTTGAAGTAGAATTTGCTTTATTTATTGGTGTTTGTGAGCTTGTGTTTTAGGATAAAGAACTGAAAGAAATATGAAAGACTGTCACTGTGAGATGCAATTTATGTTTTAATTTGTGATATTCACAGTACTCTAAATCACATGTACAAAGACCTCAAATTTTATGCAGTGTCACTTTTTTTTTTTGGTAAAAAGTAATCGGAAATCCAAACATACAGGAAGATTCCAAAAGTCACGGGAGCCTGTAACAGAGCCTCCAGTCTTAATCAGCTGCTAAACCTCCCACAGATTGCACACAAGAGCCAGATGCCTCAGATTTTACCTTTGCATGAAATGTAACTTAGTAATAATTTCTGCCTATTAGTCATAGCAAAAGAACACATTTTAGTATAAACCCGCAACCCGCTCCCTGGAGGCACCGCACACTTCCCCGTTCTACCACATCCCACTTCAGGAACTTAGTCTTCTGAGTCAGGGCTATCGCCAGTCAGTGCTTTCCTTGCCATACACCTCCCACACACGATTATTGCACGCTCACAAATGAGATCTCATTAACTTGTCTCATCTCCATGATGCCAGCCTCTCGTATCCACTTTTTACATTTTCTCACATAAATATTAATACTGACTTCTGTGTTAGACTCATAAAGAAGAGAAATTCCCCATAAGCATCAAAAATAAGCCATCTCCTTTTCTGGGATGCCTGCCATTAAATTTACTGCTACTTCTGCTGACCAACAGCAGCTTATTCTTTTTCCTTTTTTTTCCTCTAATTATTATCTTTTGTCTTACAGCAGGACCATCAACTCTCCAGGATGAAAATTGTCTTTTTGCTCTGTGTTTTGTCCAGCAGGTAGGTAGCTATTAGATGCTAGGATCATGCATAAGAAATTATTTCTTAAAGTTTGCTGGGTGAGACACAAATGTGCAAGATGTCACATTGGAGGGATACTTGCATGGAGTTAAAATGCACCTGAATCATGCCTAGAATCATAAGATCACTGTTTCTGTTGTTTTATTCTGTAACCGCAAAAAATGCAAGTTAGTTCCAGATTGTATTTAAGCTTTTATATAGCAAAAATCTCTTTTCCTTTGCAATAAAACAACATGCTTTCAAGTTTTAGGGTTTTTTTTTTCCTCTCCATATTTTGAAATCAACTTTTATCTAAACATTTGCTATTTGCCATATCATGCAGAGAAGTTATCAGATGCATGGAGTTTAATTAAATATCAGGCAGCAGCCAAAACCTTGCTCAGAATTTTGGTAACAAGCTATGAAGCAATTTACTTCAGGTAATTGAGAGATATTTGGCTCCAGACTTCTGTCTAAAAGCCACATGGCTGATGTGAAATGAGCTAATCGGTGACTGGAGCCCAATGGCACCAGCCCGTTTGTCTGCTGCCTCAGTGTAAAGGATAGACGTGAGCAGGAACCGAGCACCTTATAAACGCTCTTTCCAGCTGGGGAGAAAAGAGGCAATCTAATTGCTGGAGGTCCTGATGCCAGCAGCTCAGACCAAGGTCTCCTTCCAAATTTGGAAGTACTCATCATCTGCGGAGGCTGGATAACAGAATTAGGCTGTTTAATTTCAAAGAGGAGAGAGAAGTAACCACTTTTCCCAGTGTGCTAACCTTATTTGAAGGAGCAGACATGGATAAAATACGTAGAATACTACATAGGTTATTGACAAATAGCAGCATAGACCACAGTAGTGGAGATTCATTTTTACTCTGCTGCAAGAAGTTGCAAGTCAAAGACACAAGAAAGATGAAATTCATTCAAATAATCCCCATTGAACTAATTTTATTTGGGTCTCTGTCACAGAACGTCAATAACAAATGGCCTTTAATAATGCATTTAAACATTCAGGCAGTTTATTCTAGGATTTCAGTCTCTTCTTACTGGATTGTTTTGACATCTCTCCTACAGTGACAGGCAAACTTTATCAACCGCCTGAAGTCAGACATACTTGATAACATAGTGTCTGAAACCCTTACAATGCTACTGCACGTTCAGCCAGGACCAGTTCAAAGGAAAACTCCTAACTCCTGCACCCAGCATGCTACAAAATAGATATAAACAACATGGACCAGGAGGTCTTGTAAACTTCTGTGATGCAGTACAACCGCTTTCTCTCCAACCCCAGAATGTCCAATTCTGGAGTTTCCCTTAAAACAACTTGTTTATCTTTCAAGATAATTAATTATCCATTTTAATATCAAATCTCCAGAAGATGTGCATACTGGTGCACCCCTTGATCCCTGTTAGCATGTTCTGCTGTGTTACACAGGCCAACTACAGCAGAACAGTACCATAGCTGTGCATGTGCTCAGTGGTTACTTCATACAAAGATTTCTACACTTGAAAGATAAATTTCTCATTTTAACAGAGAATCTAAGTCAGATGAATTAAACATACAAAGAATCTACCCATTAATGTTCCCCAAATGAAAAATAACAGATAAGTATCCACTCCAAACTTAGAGCTCTGACCCATTTTCAGATTTGCAAACTTTAATAAAAATAGCATAGGGAATAGATTTAGGAAAAACTAAGACAGCTGTAGTCTATTTAAGTAACCACCAACAGGATATTATGTATTAGCAAAACCTCCTGAATGTTTTGCTATTTTTAAACACACTGGTTGCTTGATTAAAAAATATTCCAGAGACAAATACAAATATTCATGTGAACAATAAGACTGATGTGGTGGGATGATGCAGTCAAACTCCTCAAATTACTTCCAACAATGTGTAATCATACCAGCTTCCACCTGCTGTCCATCATCTTGAAATCTACAGCTTATCAAGAACTTCCATTCTCATTAGTTCAAAGTATCATCAGCAAGACGATTATAGGAACCTTATTATGAACAAGTTCAAATTATAAATGAAAATGTCGTTCTCAAGTTTCTCATACATATGAATTTGTTAAATTATCAGAAGAAAAAAACAAATATGTTATTCTCAGCAATTTGGGGAAAGAAAAAAAACACTAATATTCTTTTTACTGTAATTGTGTTTAAAGTTTTCCTTAACCTCTACAATTGAGTAGGGTTTGCACTATGCGTACATTATTAGTGCCTCTAGAAGACACATCTATCTTATAGAGGTGCTACATCAGCTGCCACAGAAAAAAATGTACAAATGTACATAATTCACAAAATAGGCTTTGTTGAGAATAAGTAAAATGGAATGAAATAACAATAATCCCACCTCACAGTTTTGCAGGTTCATGAAACAATTGTGTGACTCAAGAGTACAAAATTGGATTTACCTAAAAACTCACCCAAACAGGAGCACAAAAGACAAAGAATAAAGATCTAAGTACTGCTGAACTTCAAAAATCATGCCTCTGACCTAATTAATTCAAGATAAATGCAGTCAAAACAGATATTTAGCGCAATGTTCCAAAGGAACCTAAAATGGCTTTCTTATAATCATTATATGAAAATGTATTTTCACCACCAGAATAGATTAATAAAAACTTTTTTCAATGGGCTTTCTGCTTGTTATTTGTGTACTTGGTTTCCACCTCAGTGATATTTCATATGTTATCTAGTTAATTTCATAGCTATTTGTACGTGATCAATTTTTATGTGAAATATATTAATGAAATAGTGAAATTATATGCATATTCATACATGGATGGAACAAAGCTCAGAATAGACAAGGAAATCATTTCAAGAAGCAACGAGTCTACAGCACATAAAATAGCAGCATCAATGTTTAGAACAATAAATGAAGAAATCATTATTTAAGATTGTCTTCTAGAAGAACCAACTGCAATTACTTAAACTGGAATTGAGACCGGAGTCCAACAGTAACACGTCTATTTTTAGGGAAAAGTTGCAATGGGATCCTTAATGATCATAAGTATTCAGAACCACAGGTTTTTGTCTTCACTGAAAGATGGAGAATCACAAAGATCAAACTGTAGCCTAGATGTGTTATGGAAGAAGAGGGCTGAGGGAGGGACAAAAACAAACCGAAGAAAGCACTGTCTCAATTAAAAACAATAAATTATATCCTAACAAGGTAATACCATTCCAAGCCTTACTAACTTGCATCAGATTCCCAAAAGGACACTTCAGCTTTAATTTACATTGGCCTGAGCAAAACCAACACAAAAAAACCAACCAAAATATAGGTTAGATTTAACTAATGACAACAGCTTGCTTAAAATTAAAATCATACTTCTCTCTTTCGTCTCTCCCTCACAAGCCCAAAGTTAAAACAAAGAAAGAAAAGAGACAAAAGGCTTCAGAATTTTTTTAGCTGTTTACATATCCAAATATTCCTAAAAAGCCTGAATCCTAAAGGCTAATGAAACATTATTTTAAGCAAATCATGACAAAAAATGTTCTTGGGCTCAGTTAGACTGAATTTCAGACGAGGATTAAACTGCATCTTGGGCACAATGATCATTAGAAAAGAAAATGAGGGCATGAGGAACACAAGGGCAGGAAAGAATAATTTTCGTCCTTCTTTTTCACTAGCTGGGAAAAGAGGATGTTGAAGAGTTGTTAACTGAATCAGCTTTCTCCAAGAATCAGTGAAATGGTCAGTCAAGTCATGCTTCATTCATTGACAAAAACTCCAGTTTTGAGCGAATGGGCTTTGGTATCTCCAACCATGACTTTACTTTGTATCACTTCCCTGCAAGGTTTTTTGGACAAAACAGAATCAAGGCCTACTCTGGAAAATTCCATTTCTTTCCTTAATCACCATCAGTTCTACAAGTTTCCCACTGAAATTCTGCGGTCCACAAACATGCCTGGGATTTTATAAACTACAGATATATGACACGATAGCTCAGTAAATGAGAACAAAAGCTTTTAGACATATGACTTGTTTTCATTGTGAAAGATGCTAATATAGTGGTGATTGAATACCATAGAAATAGACTGTTACTGGATTTTTTCAAAGAGCAATTCAACTACTAGTGAAATAAAAAATGAAATAGGGTTATTTTCTCCCAAAGAACATCCTTACAAAATTTGTCTGTTTTAGAAGTAAGGCAGAAATCAGTTTATCAATCAAGATAAGCATTCCAGAAAGTGTTATTTGAAAACTGAAAATGTTAAATTCATCTAAGAAAAAAAAAAAATCTTTTCAGATTGCAATGTTTTTCTCGCACATGCTGTTTCTCTCATAGAAGATATGCAAAAGCAGTTTACTTGCAATTTGAACAATATTTACATAATTGAAAGGTGTTTTAAGTTTACTACACTACAGTAAGACTAAGGATTATGCTGAAAGTTTCTAAATACTTTAGAAATACATAGTAATTATAGTTGTGCCACCATTAATTAAGAAATATATTAATTAAATTGATAACTGAATTAAAAGGCTAACATCAGAAGAAACCAAACAGAATATGAGAGGCAAAGAACATGAACAGTTTCAATGGAATTTCAAATCAGAACATAAAAGAGGAAGAAAAAATTCATATTCTTCAGTAAACAAAAGAAAGGTTGAATGCAGGAGTGAAGCAAGCTAGAAAAGTACTATAACGAACTGAACTGTTATGAACTACAATAAGCTTCCCAAATTACTGTTTTAAACTGAAATAAGCAGCTGAAATTCTTGCAGTCTTCTCTTCCTTCAGATATTTCTGAGTACCTCTTTTCTCCCTCATGCAGAACACGTTCCAAGGGTGCTCATGTGCTGGGCATAGACATCTACAATAGTAGAATCTTGTTTGTCCTACTGTAGTCTGACATATGTCAAAGACATTTAATACAGAAATACACCCTCTTTGTCTCTCATCTTCCCAAACACCTTGTCTTTCAAGTATGACTGACAAGCTTTAAGCTAGCTCTCTTTCACATTGCATACTCTTACATTTCCGTGCAGTCTGAGCCAACATGTGCACGTGTACTACCTCTACTAAAACTGTAAAATTCAAAAATCCTTCCTAGAATTCTACACAATGCAAACTTCAAGATGGAGACTATCAACAACAAGGCCATCTCCTGTTGTGTCTTTTTAACTTGGGCACCAGGCACTGAAGTCAACCAGACAGAAGTGTACCCAGCTCCTACCTGTACACTCACTGGGCAGGACCTAGTTGCAAAACAGTCCTATAATATACTAAAGTATTTTAAAATTATCTCTTTTCCACACTGTCTTTCCCCTGAATCAAATTTTAGTTAAAATAGAATTAGTCTGTCTGAACTAAAACAGAAGTCAATCCAAGATCAAAATCAGGTCACAAGGCAATCTTTCACAGGATAGGCGCTAGTAACCAGATTTCCAGCCTTATGTAGGTTTTGATTTGTATAACAACAATAATGCAAAGTTAAAAAAAATACATTCCTTTTCAATATTTTGAAATACATAACTGGGTTCTAGGGTATTTCAAACTAAAGAAAATCTTTAAGCCAAACTCATATAAATTATAAAAATTCTCTTGCAGAACCGTAGATTCTAAGCCTCTGCTTCTGCAACATACAAGTCATTGCCCTTGTTTCAGTATTGTCTGACCCTCTTGCCCTAGAAAGCAATATTGAATTAGTAATGCTAGAATAGGTATTTTTAAAAATACTAACACGATATGAAACAAAATTTTCCCTCCTCTAATATTTTTGTATCTTTCATATCCCTATTCATTTAAGACATACTGGCTAAAGAGATTCAACCCATACCATCACATAAGACACCAGCAAACTTGGAACAACTGCCACCAAACCCATTTCATCAGGCTTCCTTTTGGTGCCAATCGCCATTTTGCAAAGCATCTCTTTCAACATTCAGCAGTTGTTGCCCTGGTTTCTGCAGCACCACAACACTCATCCATCAGTTGGAATAATGAAAAAGAAACACTATAATAAACACAAAACAACAAAACCACAGTCTTTTCAAAATGTTGTCCCCCCGACTATATCACAGACAGTTCAGTCCACCTGTTAAGCACTCTGTTAAAAGTTATCACAGCATCTTTTCTACGCCTGAGCTCTCAAAGGGTCACTTGTAATATGAAGCAGCAAACACTGTCTAGCTGGACAGCTGGAGAGGCTTTTTATTGGTGTAGCCATATACTGTGAGCCAGTGGCAGTTACACATCTTGGTTCTAACTTTCAGCCTACCAAGCCCTCAGCATGCAATACTGGGAAAGAGGCTTTCTTCCCATGCCATGGTCTCCACCAGGGTGAAAAAATGAAGTAACATGCGTTGCTCTGAGAACATCACACAAATGTAGTAGGTCATATATTTAAAAGAGAGAAAAGCAGATGCATTTTCACACAAACAGTTATAATACGGAAGTTCTTTCTATAACGCTGTGGATTCATAGCCTTGTGAATGCTGCACATTTACAAGAACTGAAATTCTGAGTGAAAAAAGTGCATGGAAGAGAAAGCTATTGAGGACAGCATTATTTCTCCTTCAAGGCCCTAAGCCACCAGTTTTGAAGGTTGCCTTACTGGTACACTCCTTACTAGTGTATCCTGCTGCCCTTCTCAGGAAGAGATACTGGGGTTTTTTCTGACCCTGTTCAATTCAGCTGTA
>NW_010116906.1:0-1145 GCF_000699245.1 Pterocles gutturalis
TTGGTATACTATGGGTTTTGTGGAGTTTACTCTCATCTTGGTGTAAGGGAAGGCACTTTTTGGGTGAAGAAATACCAAAACGTGTCCTGAAGAGGCTGGTCCCTGGGTAGCAGGACATGTAGAAGGATTTGGGCAGGTTCCTAGGGTGGTTATCACCTCCCATAGCCTGGGACTTCACACATGAACAGGCGAGCAACCCTGGCAAACTGACGTGCCACCTGATAGAAGGGTGCCTTTCATACACCAGTGAAACCCAACAGCTCTTAGCACTGTACTGGAGCCCGGCCTGTGCCTATGGAGCTGCAGTTCAGCACTCTCAGAAGACTGTGGTTGAGGCAGGGACCCAAACTGCATCTAAAGACACCATGGTTGAGATTGGGATTCAGGCAGTAGCACCTACAGTAATTGCCCAAGTAGTAAAGAAGAAGCAGTGGACAAGGAGATCAACAGGCCCTTATCATCATTTAGTAAGGGAGGAGGAAGAAGAGGAAGAATTTGATCTAGGACCCAGCCATTTGACAAGGAGAAGGGAGGAAGGAGTGAGAGAAATCAGACAGGAAGCGGAAACTACACAGTCCCTCACTTCATCAGAACTTCGAGACCTGTGGAAAGATTATGGCCACCAGCAAGGTGAGTGGATTGCTCCCTGGCTGCTTCAGTGCTGGGATAATGGGGCTGACAGTCAGCAGCTGGAAGGTAGAGACGCCCAGAAGCTGTCATCACAGAATCACAGAATCACAGAATGTTAGAGATTGGAAGGGACCTCGAAAGCTCATCTAGTCCAATCCCCCTGCCGGAGCAGGAACACCTAGATCAGATCACACAGGAACGTATCCAGGCGGGCTTTGAATGTCTCCAGAGAAGGAGACTCCACAACCTCTCTGGGCAGCCTGTTCCAGTGCTCTGTCACCCTCACCGTGAAGTTTTTCCTCATATTCAATTGGAACCTCTTATGTTCCAGCTTGAACCCATTGTCCCTTGTCCTATGACTGGATGTCACAGAGAAGAGCTTGGCTCCATCCTCCTGACACTCACCCTTTACGTATTTATAAATATTGATTAGGTCACCCCTCAGTCTCCTCTAGCACTCCTTGCTAGAAACCTGAAAATTGAGAAAGAGATTGGAAGAGAGGCAGCAATTTGCA
>NW_010116907.1:0-3144 GCF_000699245.1 Pterocles gutturalis
GTTAAACCATGTCCTCAAGCCCCACAGCTGGTGGGTTGGGTGGGGTTGGGTTGATGGTTGGACTTGATGGTCATTGAGGTCGTCCAGCCTTCATGATTCTACAATTCAACATGAATGATTCGATGATTCTATATTAGAAAAAATTACTTCCCGCAAAGAGTGATCGACCATGGGCACAGGCTGCCCAGGGAAGTGGTGGAGTCACCAGCCCTGGAGGGGGTCAAGAAACGTGTCCGTCATCATCATCACCATCAAATCATGGAATCATGAAGGTTGGAAAAGACCTCCAGGATCATCGAGGGAGTCCAACCGTCAACCCAACACCACTCAACCCACCAGCTGTGGGGCTTGGGGACATGGTTTAGTGGGTTGGGTGGGGTTGGGTTGACGGTTGGACTTGATGATCCTTGAGGTCTTGTCCAACCTTCATAATTCGATGACTCTATGATGGAAAAACATCAATGGTGGAACAGACAGAAAATTCAACGTATTTATGTGGTTTTTTTTTTAAAAAAGGAGGCAAGGAAATGGTCTTGTAATATTTAAACATCATCTTTTCCAGAGATAGATGAACTCAAGGAAGAACTAGGTAAGAACGTGTATTGGGTTCTTCGTTCTGTTGGTTTTGAGTCTCCTTTGGTTCGAAGAATTCTCTATGTTGAAACATCGAAATTCTGACATTTTGCATTATTTTGTCTTGAAAAATGTCCCGTTCTCTGCTAGTTTGTTGCTTTGTTTTTCAGCTGAGGAGCAGGACAGCTTTCAGAAGGGTAAAATAATTTATTTTTTTTCTACTTTGCATTTAGTCCTTAAAAAATAGTTTTAATTATTTGTGATCAGAAATACCGTGTTTATCCAACACAATCTTTTCACCGTCCCCTGAAGGATGCTTTGCAGGTGACCGTTCGAATAAAATAAAAGTGTTTTATGCAATTTTAAATACTAGAGTTGGAAAACTCTAATTCTTTGCAAAGAATAACTCCCCTATTCCAGCCAAAAAGATAATTGAAAAATTGTTTTATGTGTATGTGTACATACAGCCTCTCTCTTTTTATCTCTAGGTATGTATATCTATAGATATAGATATTTATATCTTTATTTTTCTATCTAAAGTTATTTTTCCCCTGCTAGAAAATATTCAAGTGGAATATTTTATTTATTGCATCTCCCAACAAAATGAATGATTAAAGCATCCGACCACGGCGTTAAAAAGAATCTAATGGGGAAAAATCCCAGCGCAATTCCTGTTGAGCATAAAGAAAATATTAATGAAAAAAAAATATTTTCTTTAAATAAAAGAGTTCTCAAAAAACTGTGACAAGCTGCGAAGCCAAGAACCATAAAAATGCGAACACTGGGTTTTGTTTGTGTACAAGAGTGTTATTGAGTTTTTTATGATGTCCTATGACCTGTAAATATCCTTGAGAACTATTTGTTCTGAATCAATCCTGGATTTTTTTCAAATATTTTCCTTTATTGACTTTGTCCCGTCTTGTGTTCAGGAATATTTGTGCAACACATTATTTAATATCGGAGAAAACTTACGTAATGCGCATCTGTTTTTCTACAAAGATAAACGGATTAATCCTATATATAAAAAAAAATGTATAATCAGGTATTTAAAGAGATTAACCAACAGATTAATCCTATATCTGTATTTATATCTATATAAACAGATTAATGCTATAGATATATATATCGATAACCTAAATATTAATATTCCAAAATGCATCGTGAGCATGCCATAATTCACCTGATTTAGTCCTCCTAACTTGAATTTTCTCTCTTTGTAGAACATCAGGATATGTTATCCAAAATTGGTAAGGATATGAAGTTAACTTCGATCCTTAAAAATAATTTAAATTCTTTGCGATTGTGTTTATCCGACCCAATCTTAGACTCCAGAACGTCTGTTTCCATAACAAGGGAACATCATTTCAGTTCTTTGACTTTTTAATTTTTGCTGGAGCTGAGAATAAAAAAAAAAATATTTTCCTTCCTACTAACAAACTGATTTTTTTGAAAGAAAGAAAAAAAAAATTTCTGTACGTTTATATGCATTTTAAGCGTTGCCCGTTGCGCCATTCTCTTTCTCCTGACTCTGCACAGAGGCCAGGTGACTAGCTTGGGTTTAGCTGACCTCCAGCCCTAAATTAAGCCAGAATTATTTCCCAAATCCTAAACCACGTCCTACTTGAGTAACGAAAAGTTGGAAATAAGCACCGATACCCTGCGGAAGAGCCTTACCGTGCACGAGGATGATCTAACTTTCTGTCCTTTTCAGAAAAAGTCCAGAATGAACTGGGTGAGTTGAAAGCTGAAATTTTTATCAAATTTTATCAAATTTTATCAATTTTTTCAAATCTTATCAAATTTTATCAAATTTTTTTGATTTTTTTTCAAATTTTATCAAATTTTATCAATTTTTTTTCAAATTTTATCACATTCCATCAATTTTTTTTTTAAATTTTGTCAAACCTACACCCTCTCCAACCCCCATCCTGTACTAAAATTAGGTCTATTGACATTCCGCAGTGATTTTAATTAATCATTCATTTATTTTCTTGCAGACTTCAGGAGAGCTCAGAGCAACGCAGGTGAGACAAATCTCCTTCGTGTTTGTTCACACCCATATCAGAGTCTATCACGGAATCGTGGAATGGTTTGGACGGGACCTTCAAGACCATCCCGTTCCACCCCCCTGCCATGGGCAGGGCCACCTCCCACTAGCCCAGGTTGCCCAAAGCCTCATCCTTGGACACCTCCCTTGCATTATGAAAAACTCAAGTGAGAAACTTTCGGTTGAAACAAACACCCAGCTTCTCTTAAGAATCTCCCGTCTACACTTTTCTCGGTGTCACGAGTTGGGTTGAATCATTTCTGTATCAACTGGGACCTTTTTCCATATGATGTGGCTTTGAGAGATTCACTTTTGTGGTTTATTCCAAAAAATCCAGCGGCCAGATCGGTCTGACCGGAGAGCCTGGATCCCCCAAGTCAGAGTAAAGTCGAATTACTAAAGGCACAGTGAAGCCAGAGATCTGGCGTGCCCTGCTGGATGTTATTTTTGCCCCTGAGTTTTGGTCTGACCAAAACACACTGCATATTTCTGGTTTTATTATCATTATTATTATTATCATTATT
>NW_010116908.1:0-3616 GCF_000699245.1 Pterocles gutturalis
GGCCATTGGCGAGGGATGGCCTTTGGTGAGGGATGGCTGTTGGTGAGGGATGGCCGTTGGCAAGGGATGGCTGTTGGAGAGGGATCACTTACATTGCTCTGGCAAGCACACAGTGATGCAGAGCAGCCTGCCCAGCATCCCACCGGTCTCACCGCGATGGGTCTCAGCTGAGGGATTGCTCTGGGTGTGGCAGAGATGCGGTGCTCCAGCAGCATCCAGGAGGCTCCGCCGTGTCCCCGCCAGCAGCATGGGCAGGCGAGGGCAGGTAGAGTCACCGGTAGCCGCAGAGCCACTGTCTGACAGTCGGATGAGAGGGGCTGGATCCCAGACTGGGCTGCGCCAAGACCAGCCTCGCTAGCCTAGAACAAGGCGCAGCACTGGTGTCAAAGTACGCAGGCAAGCTGCGGTGCTGCGTCCTTGTTTTGTATTCAAAGGTAGATCAGCTGATGCTGGAGCTAAAAAAAAAAAAAGTGTTCAAATTAGCAATCAGCGCAAATGATTGCTCTTCCATTCCGTCCTTGTTCTGAAATAGGAGCTCCAGTCTCTCTGCACATAAACTGCAAACACACGCTCAGCATCTGATACCAAAGACGGCTCCCGACACCGCGAAAAGAACAGGGAGAAGGTACTGCAGAGTGGGAGCTGCCATCTGGGGGTGCATCTGCGCGCGTTTGGCAAGGCGCATATGGAGGATCCTTTTCTCTGCCTCATATTTGGCCCTGGAAGCTCAGGGATGATGGGATGAAGAAGGAGCTCTGCCTGGGCTCTGGTCACTGTTCGGGACCCACCGTTAGACTCCAGCCCACAGACGCTCCTGCCGGCCAGCACCGAGGGAGGCGCCGGGTCAGCACCATGGGGACGTTGGCTGTTGGTACGGCTCCTTTGCCGTCGCTGGCAAACGCTGCTGTGCCACTGGCAAGAGGAGCTGGGACTCTGCAGAAGAGAGCAGGGGAGCTCACCCTGCGAGCAGTGAGGACTTTTCTCCAGGTCGAGAGCTGGAGCCAAGCTACAGGCTGAATGTACACATGTGTAACAGGGGAGGTCTGTGCAGGAGCCAAACGAGTCTCAAAACATACATAGGAAATAACAACAGCACAAAACCACTCGAGAGTTCTCCTCTCCTTCTCCAAGGATGACGTTTTGGGCTCTCTGTGTTCAAGTCACACATAACCTGAACTCCTCCCTTGGCTCTCACCCTATTCATCCCTGACACCATTGGGATCTTGGGTCCCTTTCTAGTAACTGGTGCAGCACGGGCAGGAGCTCCCGCCAGCACCAGCTGCTCCCAGGATGTCACATCTCCCTTTGCACCGAACGACCATGGGGCTGAGTCATCGACAGCCTGCTATTGCTGCAGTTGGGCTCCTCTGTCTCCTTCTGCCCTGTAGGGACAGCTTTGGAGAGACCGCGGGTTTCAGGTGCAATACCCAGTGGCTCTCCAGTGCTCAGGCTTCCACAAACACACACAGTTCTGCCCTCGCACAGCAAGGCGTGTGTTTGACTGTCTCTGCCCGAGCTGAGCTCCGGCCCTTCCAGGGCACGGGTTCAGGGGCTGACTGAATTCCCATGTGAGGATCCAACCCCCCAGCTCCCTCCTGACGAACTCCCGGGGCTCCTGTCTTCTCCTTCAGAGCTTGCTCCATGGTGTAAGGGCTGTGAAATGGGGAGAAGCCCACTGCATCCAACCGACAGCACCCTCAGCAGCAAAAACCCAATTCAGAACGCGAAGCCTCGGGGAGGCAGAAGCCCGAGCAGGCGGAGCAGCAGCAGGCTGAGAGGCGACGGTGACACAAATCCAAGAGGGCATCTGAGCCAAGAAAGGAACCAGCCCCCGGACGAGAAGCAGAGCGTTTGCTGGGCCGTGTGCTCGGGGAGCAGAGGAGAGCGCCTGTCTCAGCCCAGCAAAGCTGCCGCACCTCGACACATCCCGTACATCCGCGGGGTGCCGCGGGTCCAGTTGAGAGCAGGAGCAGAAATGATGGAGCACAAGCAAGGGCTGGGAGGCTGGCTGTCCACAACAGCTCCCTCGGAGCGGGATTGTTCAGAGGAATGATCTCATGAGCAGATGGGAGAGAGGCTTTGCTTGTTCCACAGAAATCTGGGCTAGAGCAGACACGAGGAAACGCTGCACAGAAACCATTGTGCAGGGGTGGGAGAACGGAGCCAGCAGCAACCTGGCAAAGGTGGGGAGGGGTCTGCCCCCACGCCCCGGCAGCGGGCACAGAGCAGTCGGACAGCGGAGCCCACAGCCCTCAACCGGGCAGTGAACCTGGCACCTGTGCTTGGGGGGGGTCTCCCCCGGGCGCTGGGTCCACGTGGGGACGGGCACCAGAAGTGCCACATCCTGAGCCACCGGACACGCTCATGGGGGGTCCAGGGACACTGCCAAAAAAAAACCTGACAGACAGGGAAGAGGAGGTTTGTAGACAGCAAAAGGGGTTTTTTTTCCCTTCTTTTAAATAAGGTTAATTATTTATTCATGCACAAAACACAGGTTATTGTTTGCTAAACAAATCTGTGCGCCAGTCTGTGAGCATCTCTCCGTATGTGCCAAACGCCCTGTTTCAAAACAAATCGTGTCTCTGCGAGTTCAGAACTCTGCTCTGCGCCGGGTGGGCTCTGCCACGGGCCCTCGGGGGTCACATCCCATCCCAAGGGGCTGCGGGTGAGGAGAATCTATCGGGGAGGGAAGAGACCCGTGTCCCAGCCCCAGGGACAAGCGGTGACCTGGTGGCTGTTGTGTCACAGCCGCCTGTGCCCCACAGCACCCCCGGGCAGTGCGTGGGGCAGGCAGGGTCCTGCCGGGAGAGCTCTGCCTTTCCGACCTGATCCAGGAAATCACCGCGGGAACAAATTCAGGAACTGCACCATTAGGAGCCTCTGCACCTGTGCCGGAGCCCAGGCATAAAACTAAAGCCTCAGAGGGTTTTGTTATCACAACACCACACTGTTAAATGTCCTAAGCAATCTTTTTTTTAAGGAAAACAAGTCTTTAGAAACAGAGGTGACCCTGGAAGTGATAAGTGAAGAGGTGCACCTGAAAGTCTGTTATCAGCCATTTGTGCCTGGCTCTGCCTCAGATTTCTCATTTCGATGTGACGGCAGCTGAAAATTGGATAGATACCGACTTCACCTCAAACAAGACTTTCTCTTTTTGTCTTCAAGGGCAACTTAAGTGCTTTACCCTCTGAGGTCGTAGAGAACCGCAGGTTGCTAGAAAAGGCTCTGGAGAGGGAATCGCAGTGCTGCCGTGCAGCGTATTTTGATAATTAAAGCACACAGTAACGTAAGGACGAGGGAGGCTGGGAAAGCACAAGCTTCAGGAGACTTGTTCATTCTTAAAACCGGGCGTTGAGGAGGTTTTCCTTGCTAACAAAAAGCAGGTTTACTTCCCAGCACTGGCAACTGTTTCCAAAGGATGTTCTGTCCCCCCCAGCTGCCTGCAGCCCAGGGTCCTGCGCACAGATGGATGCCCTGGGCACTGCTGGGGGTCCCTGGGAGACACTTGCTGGGAAGGGGAAGGGAGGAGAAGGCAAAGGGCAGAGAGTCACCAGGGTCCCAGCACCGAGAGCCGACTGCTCCATCCCCGGCAGCACGGGCGAGCACATCGTCCCCA
>NW_010116909.1:0-464 GCF_000699245.1 Pterocles gutturalis
CCCCAGGTCGTAAATCGTCTCCATCTCCGTCGTCTTCAGCGTCAGCTTCCCCACCTTCGTGCCCTGGAAACGGGGTTTTGGGGGGGCCCCCAGGGGTTTTGGGGTGCTCCCAGGGGATTCTGGGGTCCCCCGAGGGATTTTTGGGGTCCCCCGCGGGATTTTGGGGTGCTCTGAGAGATTCTGGGGTCCCCTGAGGGATTTTTGGGGCACTCTCAGGCATTCTGGGGTGCTCCGAGGAGATTTTCGGGTCCCCTGAGCGATTTTGGGGTCCCCTGGGAGACTCTGGGGTGCCCTCAGGGATTTTTGGGGTGTTCTCTGGGGTACCCCAAAAATATTTCAGGATGCTCAAAGGAATCTTGCGACGGTCCGATAGATTTTGGGATGCCCTGATGGATTTTGGGGTGCCCTCAGGGATTTTGGGGTCCCCTGAAGGATTCTGGGGTCCCCTGAGTGTTTTTGGGGTG
>NW_010116910.1:0-4266 GCF_000699245.1 Pterocles gutturalis
TTCCAACCCAAATAATTCTATGATTCTATAATAACACATGTTCGCTTGTGTTTCGGCCGGGCAGTTAACAAAAGCGAGGTGGAGTGTCTGATCCAGCTCTTCGACACGCTGGTGGCCGAGTCCGGCAGCCGCTTTGCCGCGCCGGGCTTTGACCGCAACATGTTCAGAGAGACTCTGCACAGCGCGTTCGGTATGACGGACGACATGATGATGGACAGAGGTGAGGCGGGGAGGCCTGAGAAAGATGTCAGGTTTTAATTTTACCTTGCTGACCCAATGAGCGCGTCTGGAGAAAACAGTGGCATCTCACCCCTGCAAGCTCAGCAAGGGAAGTTACGCTCAGGGGCTGCCCAGTACAGGGCATCTTTTTTTTTTTTTTTTCTTTATGCCGAATAGTTTTCCCGTAGCTCAGGGTAGCTGGCGCTTTCGTGCGCGGGAGCCCAGCCAGAGAGGCAGCTGTAGTGCTCTCTGTGGCTGCTTCCATCCCCGTCACTGCCATGTCTTGACAGAAGAGGGCGGCATGGTGTCACTTTCCTCTTTTCTCCAGTGGTTCCACCGCGAGCTGCAGTCCTGCTGCTGGTGGACGGCTCTGTGTCGGGCTTGGAGGTCCCAGAAGGGCGTTCTGTTCAGAGTGGGTAGCTCTGGGACAGAGGTGCTGTCACCAGCACTGAGGGGCCTAGGCAGACAACAGAGGGAGATGAGAGTAATGAGCCAAACAACCCCCTGAAAATACAGTGATTTCGCAGATTAACATGAGAGCCACATTTGCTGTTACCGAGAACGTTGCATGAATGTTCTCTGATGTACGTATAGGTGTCTAGAGGAGGATGGGAGGAGGCACGAGTCTGCCATTCTTTTAAATCTGAGGCCGCCAAGACTCACCCCTTGGTCTTGCTCTCTAGCAGGAGGGATGTTTAAATGCCATTTTTGCAACAATTCAAGTCTGTCTTGGAAAATGCCTTACCTGGACATATTCTTTAAAATTATTTTAATAGTTTTTCAGTTGCAAAAGCAAAGCTATTGTTTTCCAATTCCAAAATGCTTGGCTCTGCACGTAGAGGTGTTCCTGTACATGAATTACTGATTAACATTCTAAAATATTAATTAGTAATAGATCGGAGTTGATGGTTTTAATTATATCTTGGCTTTGAAGTACGTTACATCATTACAGGCTGTATGAATAGTGAAGCTGCAAGACTGAAAGTTTCTTATTTCAGAGAAGGGAGAAGAAAAAAAATATTAGTACATGAAATTCAGGAGGTTATTTTTATTTGTATATTTAAAATATTCATGTATTGTTTCTAGGATTACTTTCTCCAAGATTTTCTGAGACAAAACCTAGTAATTAAAATCATCTTCTACATGCAAATATGCCTTAGTGTAAGGGATATTGGTTTATTTGGTTTATGTCTGCATGGAAGCATATTTCCGTTTAAGTCAGGGAAGCAACAGATGAAGCAAAACGTCTTATCCCAGCAGGATTCTGGAGTGGAAGATCGGTAGCCTGAGAGGTGAAATCCCCTACGTTGTTATGGCTTGGAAAGACTCAAGAAGGGTAATCATACCTGATGAAAGCAGAGAAGCATCTTTAGAAAAAATACAGTTTGATGTTGTCATTGTTAAGAAAATATTTATGTCTCCCTTCTATGTAAATTTAAATTGTATGTAATACACTTCCCAGTGTTCCACATTTTTGATAAAGACAACAATGGCTGCATCAGTGTGGTGGAATGGGTGGAAGGCTTATCAGTATTTCTCCGGGGGACACTGGAAGAAAAGATTAAGTGTAAGGTTTATCTGCATGTTACTATTTAGTGGCAATCATGGGATTTATGAATATTAAATTACACATTGCTTTTGTTATAATTTAGTAGTTACTGTTATAAAGTATTTGATAATTGAAGAGTTTTCTTCTGTGTACTTTAATGCAATGAAGCAATACTGAGTGGCTTCTATGAGATGAAGATTGTTCTGTGTCAATTGCTATTATCATCGCTGCCTTATTTTGCTGCTGACAAAAATTAACTTTTGAACTGAAGCTTGTTTTACAGTATACAGGCTTTTTGACAGAATATATGTTTTTGTATTCACACACAAAATTAGAAAGAAGCAAATGTAGCTCAAGGGTGATTTTGGCTGAATAACACAGTCTCAAACCAACCAAGACCTTTGCCAACATTAATTTACTGGCATAATGGGGACACAGCAGCAGTTGCATTAATTCTAGCAGTTCTTCAGCCTGGAAGCACAGATGCAAAAACTGAGTCTGTTTTGTGAGATGATCATGAGAACCTCTGCAGTAATAATGGAGAAAGATAGGACAGAAAAAATAGCAAGAACTCCAGAATTTTAGGAAGCCATTAAAAAAACAAAAAGGGGGGGGGGGGGGGGGGAAGGGATAATAGAGAGAGTGACAGCATGTTGTTTCCATAGTTCCCAGTTTGCAGCATCAGCTATCCTTAATGGTCTGCATAAATTCATCATAAAGCATTGCACTGAGAGATGGCCCGCGATGCAATTCAGTACATCAGTACAACCACAAGCAGTAAAATATGCAGCCCTTCTGTAAGCACTGTAGAATACATCAGGGTGTGGTGGTATACAGTGTTGTCCGTCCTAAATGTATGCCAGTACAATTTTTCACTATAGGCTTAGTCTTTGACAGAAAAAACCCTCTTGCGTTCCAAAACTGAAAGAGGTTTGCCTGTTTGTTTATATAAGTTTTGTCAAGGAGAGTAAAGTTTATTATGGTCATAGATTTATGATTCCAGGGAGGTAGAAACAATTAGAAGTTAAATTAGGCAGATACTCATACCTAAAATACTCTTTTACTGAGATTTTCTCTTTTCATTAAGGGATACTTCAGTTGTCTTTTCCATGCTAGTATAGCTCATTCTTCTTTTTTCTCTCCTTTTATAACTCAGCTTCTGAAATAACTAATATGTGTTTTGTAGCCCAGCCAAGGGCTAACCCATCACAAGATGCAAAGCCTTTCTGATACAGACAGCTGGTGCCCACCATGGGAAATTTGGCTTCTAAACCAGAGCCTCATTTATATTCTAGATAGGCAATATTAGAGAAGTTAAGATCTCTAAGTTACTAGGGTGAACTGAAGATTATTTATTTGAGCAGAAATAGATTTTAACTATGAAGGGTAAACAAGCAATAATTGACTAGTATAGCTATCAAAATGTGATACATATATTTAATATATAAATATTATATACGGTAAATGCAGCTCAATAGATAGGCTGTACAACATACAACTCATATTTCCTATCTATAGGTAACAGACAGCTTTAATGGTGTGTGATGTAGCTTGTATGAACTGTAAATTGATTTATCTTTCCAAAAGACTGTTTTGAGGTTTATGACCTGAATGGTGATGGATACATTTCAAGAGAGGAAATGTTTCAAATGCTGAGAAACAGCCTTCTCAAACAACCGTCAGAAGAAGATCCTGATGAAGGAATTAAGGACTTGGTAGACATAGCACTGAAGAAAATGGCAAGTATTTACTCATTGGAATACTTGAGTGTCTTTCAAACATTCATTAACTGAACCTTAGAACATTCCTATGAGGTAACAAAATACTGTGTCTGATTTACAGTTCGATTCCAAGCCACATGGTTACATACTTGAGATAAACAGGTCTCCAAAGGAAAGCCAGAAATACAATCCAGATCTAATGAGACCCAGTCCAGTATCCTCACATGAAACTGTTTATTAATTATGTGAATGTATTATAAACTTGTGTATGTGTGCATACACACGTGTACACCCAGTCAAAAGTTGGAAAATTCAAAAGCATACACTGCATTTATTCCAGTGTTAGGCATTTGCAGTAGCTTTATTATTAAGGAATTTGTATTTTATCATTGATCATGAAATTACTTTATCCAATTTACATACTCTGTTGGAATAGTAACCTCAAGGTTGTTAATATAAAACGTCATACCGTGATTCATCTAGGATATCCAAATCAGCCAAGGACTGTAGTTCAACATTTTAATCAAATAAAGAAATATAACCTCCCCTCCTATGGTGGTGTTCAAAACTCTCACTTAAACCCAGGTCTTGAATCCAAACTCTTTTTATTTAACCCCATCTTCTCTATTTTTCAAACTCATCCCTTTTGCAGAACCTCAGCTGAAAGGTCCATCTTACCCTTAGTTCTTGATAGCGCCAAGTCTAGTCTCACGCAGAAGGCAAACTATGACTCTGCAATTTGTTCATCTTTGGAGCACATATGTGCTCAGCATTCCT
>NW_010116910.1:4297-12885 GCF_000699245.1 Pterocles gutturalis
CCACAATGAACACCCTTGTGTTCTGGGCAGTTGATAAGTGGGCTGTGCTAATCCAAGCACAAGTACTATGCTCTAGATATAATGAATCTTCATATATGAATGAACATATATGAACTAATCATGTACATAATCCTGTTTCAGCTTTTCCACAAGAACTTAATAAAGCTCTGATACATGTTTGAAGAATGTCCAGATCTGATTTGGTTGCTGGGCAGTTGTCTGAGTAGGAGATTGCTGCCCATCTCAAATAACTAAACAACTAATTATTAAATATCTAAAAATGTATTTGTGAAGTCCATCACTCAAGAAAAAAATACTCTTTGAGCAATTGCCTGTAGGTACCATGGCATTGTGACTAAGCCTATATCCAGTCCCATGATAACTGGTTTCATACTTAAAAGCATTTGTAATGAACATGCTCCTGCCAGGCTGGATGAGGCTTCAAGCAACCTGATCTAGTGGAAGGTGTCCCTGCCCATGGCAGGGGATTGCAACTAGATGATCTTCAAGGTCCCTTCCAACCCAAACCATTCTATGATTCTATGCCCTGCTCCCCCCTGTGCTGAGGAGCGTAAAAGGTAGAGGATACCCAGCCATTTCTGTTTCTCTTACGCATCCCGTTGGCAGGCTTTCCTGTTCGCGAATCTGTCTGCGTAGCTCCCTGCCTCTGCTTTTCTGGCCATTAGAACCTGTGCTCCCTGCATGTTCAACAGCTATGATGGTTCCATGGATTAATCTTCAACAATTTTGATTTGGCCTTGTGCCTTGACCACCAGTCATATCCACCCATGTATCTTCACTTAAAAACTTTATTTTATATGGTTTTAAAAAGCACTCATGCTCACTGTATAATTTGTTGGTGTTTTAAGCTGCCACATCAGTATAAACAGGCAGTTTTCAAATTGCAGAGATATTAAAAACACAAGGATGTTTTTTCAGTCCCCTGAGGAATATTCTGCTATGCTGAGATTCTGCAGTACAAAAGAAGTGGTCTGCCATCAGCATACTCCACCGTATATTTCTGGGTGCTGTAAGTCAAAAAGACAGGACAGAAGTATGCCTGCTGTAGAAACCACTAGCCTCATGAGTAGGGTGTAGGTATACTCATGATGTAAATGCATATACAGAATATATCCTAACATTTTCTCCTACTTTGAAGTCTGCTGCTTTTAATTTACGTTGGTGCAACCGTGCTTGAGATTTGTCCATGTAATTCTCAGCTAAGCCTCTTCTGACGTTAAAGTTTTGCCTTCTCTGGAATTCTCTTAGAAAAGCCATATGAGGTGGTTGGTAGTTGAGCTTGCTCCACCTTTTATGCCTTAGTTAGAGGCAAATGATACAGATCTTGTCTGGGCAGAGACTGATGGCCCAAAGAATTATTTTTGTATACACTCAAACTAAAAATAGAATCCATGTGAATAAAATGTCTGTTAAACAAAAAGACGGTTACTACAAGTGATCATCCTTTGCTGAAGAGTTCCCTTCCTTTTGTAGGACTACGATCATGATGGGAAGGTTTCTTTTATGGACTTTGAACAAGTGGTCAGAGATGAAAATCTTCTCTTAGAAGCCTTTGGACCATGTTTGCCAGACATAAAGGTACATCAACCTTGAGTTTAAAACAAATGTGCAAATACTATTGGTAAGGTGATGTATGTATTATAGTATTAACTGTCATTACATATGAAGTCAAATGAAAAATGCTTCAGCTGTGAGATACACATGTGCAGAGTTCATACCTACCTTTCACAGCACTGATGTTTCCTTACAGTCAAACACTGGTACCAGAGAATATAAGAATACACTGTTATTCGATGTCTGTCTGTCTGTCCTGGGGCAGCAATGAGCACCCTCTTAGACTAAGGAAATGAGACTGTTCTCTTGTTTATCCAAAAGCTCTCCAGGAATCCATCTCTTATTTTTCTTTCTTCAGTGCCACAGGCAACACTGCTGTCACCTCACTTACAGCCTCTCTTGGGAGAGGCTGGTAACTTTCTGAAAAAAATACCTTGAAAGTGTTCTTCATCTCAGTGTATGGCACTGCTTCATTTATTAGCAATACATCTAATTCAATTCAGAACTTCTGTTTTGGCAGACAGTAATTCAGAACATGCTAATTTCCTCAGTGTTAAATTCAACTGTGGAGAGCATTTCTGCTCTATAATAGAGAGTAATTTTTTTTTTATAATCCAATAATCATTATTCTATTTGAGCTGCATGTCACTTTTAGATGCTGAAAGTTGTGCTTTCATATGGAAAAACAAAATTTTGTATGGAAAAACAAAAATCTGAAATACATGCAGTGATTCCTAGAAACAGAAAAAAGTTCTGCAAGACTGCTGAGCACATGGCAAGTTTTCATTTTCTAGAAGGCTATACAGCCTCCTACCTAGTAGGCTGGAGGACAGGAAGAAAGGGCCTGACTGCCATGATTGCAGGCTCTATTATATCACACCAGCTACAAAGCAGCTCTTTCTACAATGCCAGACTTCTGTCGGGCTGTCAAAAGGCTTTCAAGAATTTGTGAAAACCCAGGCAAGTACTATATTTTTTACACCAGTAAAAAGCTTTTTAAAAGTTTTTTAACAAAATTTATGTTCACTTATCAGCATAGAAAAATGACTTGCTTTCTGTCAGTGTTGGCAATAAAGCAGGTACACAATTCAAGCTAATCATGGCAAGAGGTGGAAAGCTCAGCTTGTTTCTTGCTTCCTCTATTTAGGCCCTCTGTTCTGTATCCTACCTAACTGTTGCCCTTTTACTAGGTCTCTAGTTCCACTGTTAAAAGAGAGCTCCTTTTCCACATCCTTTCAAGCCCAGTAGATTTTGGCTGTGAACTTTACATGAAGAAAACCCGTATTTCCTACCTTTCCCAGTGGGGTTATGTTAGGGAATTTTATTTGTACCCCTTGACACAAATTAAACACTCACTAATACTTAAATACATTTTTTTAAATGTAATGAACAATGTATTGGACAGAGTCCGGCCCCCCCAAGCGGTTCTACAAGGAGTCTGCAAAGCTGCACCATGAGCCAGTTCTTTATATACACTTGCACCAGCACCAGTCCTGTGAGTGTCAGCATGGGGCACCTTAGCACAGCATTGGGTTCATCGCCCCAGCACCAGTTCTGTTGAACAGAGGTGGCCTCTGAGCCCTCCCACTCCAGGAATGTTACAACACAATTCTGTGGATATTTCTTATCAACAAAGTGAAACTTCCCTCCTTTACATTAAGTCATCCCAGTCTCTGGCATTCCTGGTTCCAGCCAGTTTAACTCATTCCGCAGCTGGGCCTTCTTGCCCTCCATGCCAGAGCATTCCTTGGTCACACATTACCACTGCTGAGCAGTTAACAATTTTAATTTCCCCTTCAGTTATAATTTCAAATGTTCTGACTGGTCCCTCATTGATGACACCATTAATGCTATGGAATTTACCTTTTCAAAGCTAAAAAAGCAAGAGGTATCCTAAGTGTAAGGACTGTCACTGCTTACACATTTCAGTTTAGCATCTTTTCGAATTAAATTTAAACCCTTTAGTTAAGTGAATATGAACTTATTTGTTTGTGTTTTTAAACAGAGCCGTATGGCATTTGAACAGAAAACTTTCCGTGAACCTCAGAAACTATAACTCCAAGTGGAATACTGTTGTAAGAGGGTTTTTCTTCAACATTCTTCATGGTACAGTAAAAATAGGAGCAACTTGAAGCTATTACTAAGTTTCAGTATTCCTCTACTGTAAAAGCTACTGAATAAATAGAATTTACTTCTGTTACTCTACCTAAATACAGTTCTTCAATGAGTTATAAAATATGTTATACTATGAGGTACACAGGACAAGACTGCAACAGTAAGATATTATACTGGTTTGTTCATTCTAAGAAATAAATTGATAAAATTTTTAACAAGGCATTGCTTCAAAATACAGTATAAAATAGTTTTATTTTTTTGCATTTAAAAAAAAAATATTTTGAACGATATCCTTTAAGAAAGGACTGTTGGAAGATGCTGCCCGCAGTATCTATATTCTTCTTCTCTGCTTTACAAGTGGTCTGGCTGAGCTACTCTCTGGCTTTTCCACAGATGTTCTTGAAACAGAATCTGCTACCTAAATCGTGGAAAAAAAAAAAATCTTAGTAAACCGTAACAATTCCTTTTTTCTGATAGTTTTAGAGTAAGGCCACGCCTCCAACATTTGAGTATTGGGAGGGATGTTTTACTATAATCACACTTGTATTGAGTTTTCCTGTAGAAAAAGGGAAAAATATAACACAAAAGGCAGTATTAAACATGAGAGGTGAAACTTAGAAGTGTTAGCAGTATCATTTTTATATTTTAACCCCACAAACACATTTCAGATACTCAGTGATAGTGTTTCACAGTTTATTACTCCTCTACCTTCCAGAGCTGTTTTCAAGGTAAGGTTTAATATGCTTTTTAAACTCAGGTATTTCAGGAAGAAAAAGGAAGGGAAAGGGAAAGCGTGTGTTTTGACACATTTTAGAAATTTATTTAATATAAGGGGTGGTTATTTATCAATTTGACCAGAGATAAGCTCTTTCAAATCAGTCTAGTTAGTTATAGTCAAGGGAGCTTCTTGATATCTCAATTTAAATTGAGAGTTTTATCAGGAGTGTTTGACTTGCTAATTGATTACTATCCCCCATAAAAGATTATATACTTCAAGACATGCTTCTCAGCATATAATTTGTGATTCTATACATCCTTTAATGCCATCAGAAGTGTTGGAGCAAAATTACATTCAACACTGACTAATAAATTTTTTACTCCCTTTCAATCAGAAATGAGATACAAGTACCACATCAGAGTCAGCAGGACTACCTGCAAAGTTATCATGCCTCCCCACGTGGAAAAAAGTGTAGTTTACTAAAAATCAGTTAGGACCATGCACTGACATTTATACTTTCTGGACTGTAGTGTAAGAGGTATGGAGTAGAATGGCCTGCAATATTCTGCATTATGAAATAGTTAAGTAGTAAGAATGCTAGCTTTTAGTGGCAAATAAACTGTTAATACTGAATAAATGTTGAATTAAGTTATCTTAGGGTCTCTGTTTTTATGGAAAACAAGTACCTAATGTATACGCTTGAAAGTATCAGAACTTTCAGAATCCATACCTCTTTCAGTTTATTTCGAATTAACGTAGCTGAAGTATTCAATGAATCATCATCCATATCCACTTTAGGTATTTCTGGTAGCTGTGGACCAATAATGACTTCAGTATTGTCCGCACTTGCTCCAACAAGGGAAAACTTGTTACCTTCTTCTCTCTTCCTCTTACGTTCTTGCAGGTGAGTTGTACGAGGCATAAATCTATCAACTCCATTATCAATCGGAGCTGTTCTTTGCTGCATTAAAGGAGCTGGCAGAGTGCGTCCTCCCAGGTGTACATTTAGAGTCAGGGAAGTGCTTTGCCCCAAATACCCAGAAGTTTCAGCACAATTGTTATCATACTGGGGAAACGTCAACAGGCTCTGATTCCCAGATGGATATCCTGTGTTTTGGGATGCCTTGTGAGAATTTGTAAAGCAGGATGGATCCCAGTTACCAGTTGTACATGACCTTGGTGTACTCCACGGACAGTCAGAGTTCTTTGAGATGGTCTTCTCAGGCCCCTCTACTTTCTTTAACACAAAGAAATCTTTAAAACAAAAAGAGTAGCTTCACTATTGTACATCATTATTAGGTTCTAACACATAAGAAAAAACATTTAATACAACTACAGAAGCAATACCCATGGTATTTCATTCCCAGACATCTTTCTGTGATTCTTTTTTCCTAAGTGGCACCTTTCAAACTACAGTTTTTCAGCTTAGTCCTTCTGCTGGTTTGTGAGGAATGCCTGAGCAGTTCTGAGAACATGAGGAAAATAATGCTGCAAATCAATTATTTTTACCTCCAATTACTATTTCAAGAAGGATAGGTTGTCTTGCAACATTGAAAAAAAGAGGTATTTTGTGTTAAAAATCAGTTATTTTGCTTCCTTTAAATATCCTTGTGCAATGAATAATGATGTCAAAGTACATAAGCACAAGAAAGGAGAAGCCTGTGCTCAGCAATTTGCTTATTTCTCAGCTTGCCCAGCCTTCAGCGCTGCCTGGGAACTCTGCAGTACAGTAGCCTTTGTAAACCCAGTCCATTCTTAGCATTCCTCCAGTGCTGATATGTATGCTGGACAATTTTTTTTTTGTTGAAGGTTCTCGTATAGCCACCTTCCTGACAATACTGTCCCTTTGGGCATGCCTGAATAAGCTGGAAACAAAGGTGAAAAGATGATCCCAAATTTCCTGCCAGTGCTTGAAATTTCTGATAACATTTTGAAAAGAAAAAGAGAAGGAAATACTTCATTATTAAAGCTTAAGCAGTTCTTTAGTCTTAATCAAAAATGAAGAGTTGCTTTGAAAAAGATAGAGCCCTCTAAATATTCAAAAAATGTCTCCACTTTGCTGCAAACATATTTAAAATGCATCTTTAAAACAGCTAGGTAAAAAGCATTTTCTTTAATGAGAACTTTAACCAAAACCCCACCCACCCCGAAGCGAGATGTTAAGATTGTATAGGAAATTTAATTACAAACCTCTCTGATTTGTTGCTTTTGCTATATACTTTCTTCTGTCCTGCAACTTCTCCCTAGTTTCTTGTACTGTTTCAAATTCTGGAGCATAGCACACATGCAGCAAACTACCAAAGAAACTTCGTTCATCCATTTTTTTCTTGGCCACCCTGAAGGAAATTACATTGTGTTGGCAAGATTGAGGATTTTACTGAAACTCTCTATAATCTTAACAGATTGTAAATAAAGATGGTGTAAAATATTAAGACAGCAAGAAGCAGATACTGCCTTGTCCAATACCTTGCACATTGCAGTTTTTGGAATTTTATAAGATAAACTTCAGTAAATTGCTCTGCTGGATATTCATCTAGCGCATGATACTCTTCAATGGCACCATACAATGCAAATTGTTCAACTAATTCCTTCATAACACCTAATGCAGGAACTCCTTGTATTAGTAAATAGCGAGATTCCAAGTTGATAGTATAAACCTGAAAAAAAAAGAAGAAAAAAAAACAGAGTATTCTAAAATGTTCACATTCTTGCTTTACATGCATTTTCTCTGTGTTTTCCATTGTTCCTCAAATCCACTCAGGATGCTGAAAATCCCTCCATATTCTGTTTTGACTTTGGACTCTTGCAGGAGCAGTAAGGGCACGGTTATCTGGGACTTCATCACTGAGTGGAACTGAACTCAAGCTTCTTACTCAAAGTAGAACACAAACTGAAGTTGACTCTTCTCCATCAGAAGAACCACTGTGAAACCTGTCTTATTCACAGGCAGAGAGGCTATGCACATAAAATGCAGGGGGGAAAAAAAAAAAAAGTACAATTCTTTGGGGCAGATCGTGTGTGTGCAAAACTGCCTCCTCACTATGGTGATCAAACAGCATACGTTTTTAAGACGCACAGACAGAAGCAAGGTCTTCCCCCAGCAAGCTGAAGAAAACAAACTACTCTTTTCTGGTTTGTGTAATGACTGACACATAACACAGACTCTAAGAAAAGTTCTGTGACAGCTCACAACATACAATAGGAAGCTAAACTATAAGATTAAAGGGAATTAACTCTGAATTTGTTAAAAAAAACCCATTTAGATTGCATGACCTACACATCCTTCTCAAAAAACAGCAAATGCGGGACAAAGAGGGAACCACTCTGTCAAACTACCATCGTAAAAGGTACTCTCTGCAAATACATCCTATAAATTGTTCTTGTGATAGCAGCTTACAGCCTGCTTTCCTTCTCAAGTCAGCCCTAGAAGGTGCCGTTGCAGCACACCACGCGTTAACTGCGCACACAAAAAGCAAACCCAGCATTTTTGCTGCTCTAATGAGAAGTTCCTGCTGTGCAGTAGGCAGGGACCACGATGTGTGGCTGCCCCTCATCTCCCCAGGAGCTGCTGGGCACCGGAGCACAGGTACAAAAGCAGCCCGGTGCACACCAGTCCTGCCGAGTTCAGCAACACAGTGTACCCCACTGCATGTTGGCTAAGGACAGCAACCTCCAGCTCCATAGCTTTCCTTGCACTGCTCTTAATCTTTTCATTTTCTGTTTTGCATAGAACTTAACTACTTGTGCTAGGTGTATTTCTAAGTGATTAACTTACAGAATACAGTGTGGGAGTTACAAGATTTACCAGACTCAACTCCCTCTATTACTTCCAGTACCTCCTATCTGCTTTTTGCACCCAGAGGTTGACATTTAAGGCTGCACACCCTCCCAGGCAGGGCCTCTGTCGCACTACGCAGCGCAGGCTCCAGGCACAGCAGAGCTCTGCCCCGGGGACGACTCCCAAAGCAGACTGCAACAGGACCATCGGGACAGTTTAGCTACTAGATGCCATACAACGTCTCCATAGTGAGAAATGAGCTCCTCCAAGGAATCAAACGAAGCTCTGCTCTGAGTCTGCAATCCGAAAGATCCGATCCCCCCCCACTGACAGGCTGACTCTTGCAGGGAAGGTAACGAGGACTCGGCTGTTCGGCACAAGCAGCAGAGTAAGGTCGCCGGA
>NW_010116911.1:0-364 GCF_000699245.1 Pterocles gutturalis
CAGCTTGGCTGCTGTTCCAATCGGCCAGCCAGGTGAAGACGGGGCTCCGGGACACTGCGGCGAGCACCAGGGAGGCCCTGGCGGTGGGTCACAGTGGGGCCCTTTGTGATATCATCGGTGACACTCCACTGAACCGCATATGTTCAGCGTGGCTGCGGCCCCCAGACCTCAGTGTCCGGCGGGACAGCGACGGGACTGGGCAGCAGCACAGAGCACAGCCCACGTCTTTCTTCCCCACTCCCCGCAGCGCCGCGGCACCGAGGAGTTTCCACAACCTTCCCCTTCCCTACCCTGCCCCTGTCCTACATCCCGCAGGATGGAGCAGAGGGCCTTAGGGTTAGGGTTAGAGTTAGGGTTTGGGGTA
>NW_010116911.1:483-888 GCF_000699245.1 Pterocles gutturalis
GATCGGAGGAGGGGGCGGTCCAGGAGGGCAGCTCTCCATCGGAGGATGCGGCTGTCCAGGAGGGCAGCTCTCCATCGGAGGATGGGGCTGTCCAGGAGAGCAGCTCTCCATCAGAGGATGGGGCTGTCCAGGAGAGCAGCTCTCCATCGGAGGATGGGCCTTCCCAGGAGAGCAGCTCTCCATCGGAGGATGGGATTGTCCAGGAGGGCAGCTCTCCATCACAGGATGGGGCTGTCCAGGAGAGCAGCCCTCCATCAGAGGATGGGCCTTCCTGTGAGAGCAGCTCTCCACTGGAGCCCGACGATGCGCCCGTGGTCCAGGTGGTGCCGATCGGTGAGTGCGGGGCCCTGGCCCGACGATGCGCCCGTGGTCCAGGTGGTGCCGATCGGTGAGTGCGGGGCCCTG
>NW_010116912.1:0-7691 GCF_000699245.1 Pterocles gutturalis
TGCTGTAATAAGGAGAAGCGCCCTGGAGAAGCAGAAAGGGCGGCACAGCGAGTGCTCTCTCACCCGTGCTGTGGACTCCCATAAATGTTGGCAACTGACAGAAGAAAACAAAAACTAAATAGTTTTGTTTTTTTTTTAGAAAGGGTCGTAATAAAAAATTTCTCTGAAAACATGAGAGTTGGGAGCAGAGTCCCGTGTCCCCTGGGATGTCGGCAGTGCATGGGGTGGGGTGGCGGGTGCGGAGTGGCGTGTGGCGGGTTCCCAGCTGGTTGGGGCCCAGCAGGATGGCCCTGACAGGAGCTGAGTCCACACGGCTGCCCAGTCACGGCAACGGCGGTGCAGGTGCACGGACTGGCACCCCAAAAACCAGCACCCACCAGTGCAGGGCCTTCCCGTGGAAAGTTAACATGCAGGGCTGCTTTCACCAGTGCCTTGGATTAACTGAGCACTGAAAGAAAATGTCCGCGGGCAATGTCCCTCAGTCAGTTGAGTGGGCTTCCCAAAGACCGGTGTCTCACCTGAGCTCTCGAGTCAGGCGTTTTGCACAGTTGATGAACAAAGGCGAGTATTTCAAGGAAATAATTCATTCTGCTTTTTTTGGGGGCAGAGTGGATGACTCTCAACCTGCCTGCCTGGTTTTCTCAGATAGAGAGGAACTTCAGGTAATTTACTTCAATTAAATGTCAGCCGTGGTCTTGGCTGACCTGTCAATTTATGAGCATCCAGAAGTCCTACCTTTGTCACACAGAGACAAGATAACAGCAGAGGCAGCCCTTGAGAGCAGGAGTGAAGGCAAGAATACATGTTTGGATATAAGGTAGGACGTCTGCCTGTTCTCCTGGCATGGGAACTCCTTCAAGATCTGTCCCCAGCTTTATCCTGCCCATGGGAAACCACCATGGATCACTAGTACTTAATTCTGTTTGAAAAAGCTAAACTTCACTGCATCTGTAACAGAGCAAGGGTCTTTGGCAATTATGACCCTTATTTACAATTTTTCATGCCACTGAGAAGCACTTGACCTTAGCAGAGAGACTGCCAAGAAATCCAGTATCTGAGACAGCTAAATAAGAGCTGGAGGAGGCTACGGTTGCCTGCACATGATTATCTGTGAGGATTATCATCCTTGTAAGTTTGTTGAAAACTGGAGACTGTGGCAAGCCAACCAAACAAACTGCCAGTGTAGTAGATACTTCAGTGATGACTTCCCAATTTACTTCGGTTTCCTTGCATAGTGGAGAGTGAACAGCACATCTAGGCAGCAGACAGCAAATCACTAGAGCCTGAAATTTTCTGGAGACTGTATTGTAGACATCTAAAAAGTCCTTGGCTCACAGTCAACAACTTGTAAGTTAACTCCTCCTAAACATATAAAAAGGGTCGCTAAGCTTGGGATTCTGATGGGTCTTTGAATGGAGAAGCACATAGAAAACAGGCATTGTGATAAAAATCTAAATTTGGTTTTGGATCTGGCCCTTAATCCTTTGCAAAAGCCAGTCTAGTGGAAACAATTCAGGCAAGCACTATGTCAGTCCACTCTCATCTTTGTAACTACCTTTGATCCTTTAATATACAATGACCAGCAAGAAAACACAGCCTCTAAGGCTTCCCCACATAAAACGTATGGATATAATCACAGTAGCAACTTCTCTGTGTTTGACATTCCATTTTCTAAACTGCTTTCCAGCCATTCAGAAGCACAGTGCTGTAAGTAAATTAAATTTGTGATGAGCAAAAGGATTTCATGAATACATTTTATGCATTGGATAAGACTTGTCTGCATGTGGTAATTTTTGAACATCACTGTGTTAATGGTTATTTATCACTGTGTTGATAGTTTATTTAGTTTATTTATTGATGCTGTTATCATACTTCTACAGCGAGTAACTGTAATAAGTAAATAAAAGCTGCTGACATTCCCAGTTCTAGGGTTTGCAGACTTGAAATCTTAAGGCCTGTGTTAAGGATCCTGTGTCTTCAGAAGTGACTGCAATGTTCTGTAGCATCTTTCAGGCAATTTTCATTTCATTTAATGGCAGGAATCAGAGGAGTACACAGTAAGACTATTTATTAGATCTAAGGAAACTATTTCCTCGGAAATCTAAAGTCGCTTCTATACCTAAGGTCGTTTCTATTTAACACACAATGTGTTTAGGTTCTTAATAACAATTTTAAAAGCACAAAATAAGGAATTGTCTTTACTTACACCAGACTTCAGTCACACATGAAATCAGTACTTTAACTGAAATAAATAAAATCCTGAAGATCATGTTTCATTTACTGCAACATAATAGAGCATCTGTGCAAACGATCAAAGTAATTATTAACTTCTACAATGTCATAGTTCCTTGAAACAAATAAGTTTCTATTTCTCCTGTAGCTGTTCAATGTAAAATTCATGAACTGTCCAAGGGAAAGTAAAACATAAACGTAAATTTCATCCCTATCTGTACAATTAAAGCCCTGAAGAAGATAACAAAGAAAAAAAATGAATCTTTGAAAACAGTGGAAAGCAGCAAAAGAAGAATTGAACATTCTCTCCACAGGTTCATCAATTTACCACCTTAATTTGAAAAATCAGTTCCTAATGCTCAATTATAGTGATATTCTGCATCATGTATATGATCTATGGCTGCGAAACATTTAATAGGAACTAAATAATAGAAATCTGAAAAATAAAAAAATAGACATATATATTCTGTGGACTTATATAAAAAGTTCATTTTAACATCAATAATCTTAAAATAGAATGATTTTTTTATGTTAATAAAGTAATACAAATCTAATTCCCTTATTTATTCATGCATGAGAACTACAGATTCCTAAAAGCCCTTTTGGCTTATAAAAATGTTGTTAAATTCTTCAGTAGTGTAGATGTTTTAATGTATAACTCCCAAAGTTCATAGGTTTGGTGTGTGATTAGTTTGCAGTAGTCTTACCTAACTCTAGTGACCTTTGAAGTCTATAAGTAATGGTTTGTATTTATTGACATTTTTATTGTTCCACCTACTTATGAGACCTGAATGTTGCCAGCCAAGACAGCAATATCAATCCTTCCTGAGATTTCTGAGATTTTATTTCCAGACTCCTTTCCAAAGCCATTATACTTGTGCTCATAAATAATCTTTGTCAATGTGTAAAGCTGCAATTTTTAAGTGTTAAAGATTTTTCTTTGAAAGCTGTTCATAGAGCTCTTCTTAACTCAGATTTGTCGCTTTTAATTTTTTTAATACAATAAAATACTACAAAAAAGTAGTTGTAGAAGAGAATAACTTTTGGGCACATCCATATTTTTGCGAAACCTATCCTACCTTCATCGGTCAGTGTTTATGTCATGCAGAAAAATGGTTAATTATTATTCTTTTCTATTTGTTTGTTTCTTTTGGGGTTTTTGCTTGTTTGTTTTGAGTGAGTTTTATTTTTTTTTAAGCTGCCAGACTGGTCTATGGCATTATGAAATTCTTCAATCTATCCTTCTAACCCTTCATCTTTTTATTTTGGAAAATGCGATTGCATTTGCAATTGGATTTAAACATGCATCTCAGATTGTAGATTTTCTACTGATACTAAATGTGATTCTGGTTTTGCATAGCGGATGTAATCCACCATTTCCAGACTTGTTGAAAAAGCATTTAAGCATTACACGCCTCAGATGTATCTGAGTGGATGATCTGGAGATCAGGGGTTCCATGTCCTTGCAGCGTACCACAACCCCTAGCATCAGAGCACGGGCTAAAACAGCAGGGCTGATGAAACTGGATGGCATCAGGATGGCTTGATGGAACAAAAACATTTTTGTATGTTGTTCAGATTTCTAGTTTGTACTTTCATTGAGTTTTGGGTTTTGCTGTTAGTTGGTATTTAGATATGTACATCTGTACATCTGTAGATGTACTGCCTTTGCTCTGTGTAGAAGGGTCAGGTGATAATCCTCCTGATACTTGTTGTCAACTCTATAGCAAATTTCATCTCAGGAGGCATCAGAATAAGTTTTGAAGATAACGTCATGGCATGGATCCAGACCTGCAGACTCCCCGTTCCATCCTTCACAAATAGCAAATACCTATCAATTCCTGAGCATCTGAAAGCAGAGGCACTTCTGCATTTCCCCATAAATACACCTACTAGGGCTTCAACAGAGCAACAGGTCAGCTTTGTATTACTCTTATGTTACTGTGCCTCAAAAAGATCAATGTTTATATGAATGTTTAGTCCTTTGCTTTTTTAGTGTTGACTCCTGCAGGGTGAATTGAATCAAACTGAGCCATTGGCAGGTAAAAACTGGAGCCTGTAAAGGCTCTCAGAGCAGATGTTCTTTAAGATCTGAGTGTCTTTCTCTGATCTTGAAACCAAAAAAATGTAATAATGAAATATGCTGTGGACATTAGATGACTTTCCATGACCACGGTCTTTTTCTAGAACATACCTAAGCTATGGGATTGTGTACCTCTCCTGCTTTGTTGCTGCAGGGAGAAGATAGGAGAAAAGGGCTCTACTTGGCCCTGCTTGGGCTGGGGGGTTGGACCAGATGACCTCCAGAGGTCCCTTCCAAGCTCGATTATCCCGCGATTCTGTGAACAGCTTGTGGCAGAGTGTCCCAAAGCCACAAGTGTAGCTTGCACACATAGCATTTGGCCTGAGATTGCAAGTCATAGATTTGAGCATTGCTTTTTTGAACTGACATTAATGGTTGTTAAACCGGTTTTCTTGAAAGGCAAGGTCAGAACAGGTTGTTACAGTCAAAAGTAAAATCTACAAACTGTGTTTTTTATTATTGTTTAAATATAGAGACATTACCAGTAGTGGATGTTTAAAAAAATACATCACACTTCTGAAGTCACACTATGCTAAGTCTATATTCTATATCTCTAAATGGCCTTATGTTTAAAAATAAAATGGGTCAGTTTTGTAATACAAGATGCTCATGTTGTGGAGCCTCATTAGCTTGTACTACCATGGGGACAGCTTGTTGTGTCCTTGCTCATTAGCTTGTATTAATGCAGGTACAGGATTGCTCCACTTTGCCAATGGCAGCAAAATTAAGCTTAGCCCCTGCCTGTGCCTATGGGAAGGATGACTAGGAAAGGGGCCAGGGTGTAATTAATACCTCCTCTTCTCCCAAAATGAGGTGGAGCAGGAAAGGAAAGACATAGCTCATAACTCTGCCCCAATGACACCAACCAGCAGAGCTTCATCTTCCAGAAATCTTCTTAGTGGAGTCAGCAAGTACCACTGTGTCATCCTGGCCTGCACAAGCAAACAATTACAGGGCAGAGCCACACTTGGATTTGTGCCTGCACGTGGGGTAAGCGGCCACCCACATTCCCCAATTCCCTCGGGCAAACCACTGTGATGGAGGTGGCCACAAGGCCCCCATGCCTTGCAGGAACACGGTGGCTTCATGGGCTTGGCCAAGGCTGGAGGCAGCTGTGACGCTGATGACAGCGCTGTGGTCTCAGCTTTTGTGTCAGGAAGCACTCGGTCTGTGCGTGAGGTTTACTGCTGCGGAAGAGAGGCTGGCTTCCTAGTCATTAAGTAGGTCCATCCCCAATGTTATTTCCAAACTCCTGTCTACTGTGCGTCTTATACCCCAGCTAATGGTCTGCCCCATTTTTGGCCATAAGCCTGTAGTTTTGGGCCACATTGCACAGCACACGGACTGTTGACTCTTGGAGTAGCAGATTTTGAGTTGGCACTGTCTAGTGTATTTTGCTATGCAAATCCTATGCCGAAATAGAAGACACTGTATCCTTTCCATTTCAGATGTTAGTTATACAGAAACCACAGGAGGAAGCAAGCAGAAACTTGATTTTGCCCCTCCTGCTACCCCTTATGTCCATCCCACCTTCCTGTTAAATTGAACAAGTGCAGAGAAAAATTATTTTTCCGAGCCAGCATTCGTGCAGGATGCACCACACTGATTCCTGAGCTACGGTGTGAGTCTCCTTTGCTTCAGATGGCTCAGCTATCTAAGATCATAATCGAACTTGTACTAAATTAAAAGAATAATCACAAGTGGCAGAGCATACTTTATCTATTTGTCTTGAAACCACTAGTTTTAATTATAAATAAACAGCCTTTTCAGTTAAAACTGAATGCCAGCCATTGTTAGAGACTGCTCTGACAAGCCACATGACTAATCCAGCAAGGATGGCTTCATACTCCAGATGTAAGAGCTCCGTATTGAAAGTATTAGAAACACTTGTCAAGGAAGTTTAAAGGATACCTTCTGTCATACTTGAGGTGAAAGTTGTAGCGTTTACACTATTCTTCTTCCCAATAGACTACTGCATACAGAATCACGTATGATGAAGCTGCAAAGTCTTGGTTGTATGAGTTCTTCCTGCAGAAATATACAAATAAATTGCTCCTGAGAGGATGAGGCTATCTGTTTTTCACCCAGAGTGTGTTTTGGGGGAGATATTTGGTTTACAATTAGACAATTAAAAAGGACCTAATTTTAGCTTTAAAAAGGTTATTTAAATATTCTTTGTGAACAATTTATTAGCTAAACTATTATTTTAAAGTTTTCAGATTGCCTACCACAGAGATCAGGATTTCTGTAACTGATCAGATTTTAAGTAGTGAAAAAGTGCTGTGATCCATTGTGCAAGGCAGTTTTGTATTTTTCAACAGTCAGATCTTGGAGAAAACTTGCAGGAAGTTTGGAAATAATTTTTTTTTTTAACCATTTGAATTTCCATTTGAAGCAACTTTTACTTTTTCCCTTTAAGGAAGCTGAAACAGTGTGGTGTTTTTGTTCTCTCTGTTGTGCACAGGCCTCATCCCTGACGGCATGGTTTGGATTTGCTCAGGTAACTACTGCTGTAGGACCAGAAGAGGGAGCACAGACATTGTTTCTTCTTGATCATGCTGTAGAGGCAACTTGGATTATTTCACAGAGGGAAATAACTAAATCTATTTTTAGAGGAGGTATTGTAGAATACTTTTTTTCTTCTTTTTTTTTCAAGATTTTTTAAATAAGATTTTATTAAGGGAAAGTTAAGAACTGGATATTTTCATGAATTCTTATCAAGCAAAAAAATGTTTCTAATTTTATGAATGGGTCGTATAGTATTTTAACATTTTTAACACCTTTTACAGAGTATTTTTACATTTTCTTCTGCAGCCACTGAGGAAGGTGAAGCTTATCGGAATCCAAACATAGTAGAAAAGCTTTATTCACTTCAGTCTAATATTAGAAAATGTCTTTAAGCATGTTATTATATTTGTATTCTAACTTCAGATCATATATTTACTCAGTAGTTTTTGATATATTTGTGTTAAAAAAATTTAAAAAGACACAAAGGATATATAAATTCTCTCCAACTTTTTAATAGTAAGTGTTAGAACTTCTCATATATCACCTGTCATAATTTCTTGTATTTCTCAGTTGTTGTAATTTCTTATACCACTCAGATGTGCCTGACTTTGTAGAGAAAGCCATCAGAAAGTGCATTGTTGCACCCTGATAATAACTTCTACTACTTAATCTGTTGATACAGGAGAGTTGCACTGCTTTCCTGTAGCAGGACTTGAGTGGAGCTTTTTTAAGAATTCCCCGAATGAAATTAAAATGTATATATAATCTCTATGATGGCTCTGTGGTACTGAAAAAACTATTAACTCTTATGCCTTTGGTTTTGCCTAAACTGGCTTCTGTGTTGGAAGAGCAAGACTTGAGACAATCT
>NW_010116912.1:7722-12568 GCF_000699245.1 Pterocles gutturalis
CTTTCCAAAAGTGGACATTTGCAAAGGATATGTGGGATTATGATCTTGGTCTTGTTCTCTTGTATAAGCATAGTTAAATACTGCACTTACTCTTCAAACTTTGGTCCTTTTGCTACTCCCTGTGATTTAAATTACAGCCTCAGTAAATGAATGGAAGTTTAACCAGTGAGTTTTGGCCTCACAGAAGTGTAGACATATTTTGCGACAGATTTAAATGAAACTAGTTTCCTATTTTCTTTCATGCCAGTGTCTTTTGAATAGTACCATACATATTCCTTCAAATCTCTTCCTGAAGTCAGTGTTCTTTGCAGAACTGCTTGTGGGTGGTCAGATTACTAATGATGTTTATTTGTATTTGAAGTTAATCTTATAGATCCTATTGACTAGGTTTGAAATTCAGGTCCCAAAGGCATTAACTCAGGAAAACTCCACAAATAGAATTATTTTGGTTGGCATCAAAATAAGATATGGAGAATATTACTTATACGGAATTCTGGATACTGAACGAAATATATTTTGAGCACATATTACTGTGGTGACACTGCAGGATGGTCACATTCACAAATACAAAAGTTTATACCTTAGCATAATTCTGTTGAAGCCAATGGAACTGCAGTCTACAGGAGTCTTTTGATTTGGCATATTCATCCCTAGAATAGCCCTGCTGCCATTGTCATTGAATTTGGTTGAAAATTCCCAAATTTACAGTTAAACAATTACCAAAAAAGAAAAAACAGGGGGGAAAAAAAAAAAAAGAAAGAAAACCAAACAGAAACAAAGCACACAGAACCCCACAGTAGAGGAAAGGACTTGTAAATGCCTGTTGAGAATTGTAAGGGTGAAGGTATGCCCTGTTGTTGTGACCCGGCTCATAAAACCACCCTGGGTGGGATGAGTGGGGTTCGCAGAGGTTCTGTATATTCCCTTGGGGCAAATTAAGGTGAGATGACACCAAAGAATTGAATACTGGCTTACAACTTTAATGCATATAATTGTTTGGGGGGAAAGGGAAATGTAGGGTATAAAACGTGGAATGTAACAGAATTGTAGAAGAAAACAAATTACTTGGTAAAGACAATTCATGACAACACTACCAACAGCCAACAGCACCAAATCTTACAGCAATGTGATAATGACAGCATAATCTCCAACAATACTAAGAAACCTCCAACCACTGGTAAAACTTGCAATCACTTAACCTGCAACCGTTCACAACACCTGCAATCACTTTTCAGTACTAAAATAGACAACCTACGGAAAACCTGCTAAACAAGCCCCAAAAGGAGCTGGCATAAAACTTATAAGGTGTTGCCATATGTGCCAGAGAGAGAGAGATCAAGAGATACTTGAAGAGAAAAAGAAAGGAAAAGGAGAGAAGAGAGAGAAAAGTTTCCTTGGAGATAAGCATCTCAGGAGTCCTCAGGTGGTGGGCCCAACCCCCTTCTCTTTGTTTATTCACCTTTTATAGACAGAGGCAGGGCCTGACTCAGCAAGGGTTTGCTACTTTGTTGTAAGAGCAAGATTAAGTCCATTGCTAGCAAGGGGAATAAGGCCTTCGGTGTATTCCTCGCTCCTTCTTATCTGCAAGGAATAGAGCTTAGAGTCAACAATTGGAATGCTTTGAGACATCATGAGGCTTCGCCTTATCGGAGCCTTGACAGTCAATTTGCAGTTTCTGCAAAACTGCATGAATAGTCCTTTACACCTGTAACCAAAGAATGTTTGTATTAGCTACTATGTAGATGGAGAATAACTTGTTAAATCTCAGTAAGATGGAGTTTTCTGGTGGGCAGAAGTGAGCACTTTGAGACTCCTGTGCTCACAATACAGTCCTTTGGTAGAAGACCCCCACCAGCAGCAGTCCTTGTTTGAGAAATACTGGTTACTCTGCTGAGCTCCCAGGCTGTAATTCTTCTGAAAGCTGTCACTGGAGAGAAAACATACTAGAGAGAAAGCCACAAACCTTATCAAATTCAAAACATACCAGAACATGGCAGTGCATATTCCGGCAGCCGACGCAGCAGCCATTGTCATCGAAGACAAAATGGAGACACAGCATCCCAGAAGCACAGTGGGTTGCAACTGACCAAGCCCCAGTCCTTCCCTCTTTGCACAGCATCAGTTGATGTCATAGACTAAGGAGACCAACTCCAGCAGTCTGTGATTTTCTGTGGACTAACGGATCCTATTCCAGAGGTCATTTTTCTCTACAGGTTGTCAGTGGCCCAGGTCCAGGCAGCATGGAGTCTCTCAGTGATTGTCATGACTAACAATTCAGTTTCTTATGTACAAAGGGATGTAGTGAATGGGACTGTGTCTGGCTGGCAGCCAGTCACCAGCGGTGTTCCTCACGGCTCAATTTGAGGGTCAGTTGTGTTCAATATTTTTATCAGTTATCTGGATGCAGGAGTTGAATGCACCCCTGGTAAGTTTGCTGATGATACTAAACTGGGAGGTGCTGTTGACTCAAGGAACAGGAGGCCTTGCAGAGGGATCTGGATAGATTGGAGCACTGGGCAGTCATGAATGGCATGGAATTTAACAAGTCCAAATGCAGGATTCTGCACCTGGGATGGAGTAACACCAGGCACAAGAATACATTGGGACAGGAGTGGCTGGAGAGCAGTCATGCAGGAAGGGATCTGGGGGTGCTCATCAATGGCAGGCTCCATATGAGTTGACAGTGTGCCCTGGCAGCCAAGAGGGCAATCTGCATCCTGAGGTGCATCCAACACAGCATAACCAGCTGTTCAAAAGAGGTGATTATCCCGCTGTATACAGCATTGGTGCAGCCTCACCCGGAGTACTGTGTGCAGTTCTGGGCCCCACAATTTAAGAAGAATGTTAAGGTCCTTGAATACATCTAGAGGACGGCATGAAAGCTGGTGAAGGGGCTGGAAGGCATGTCCTATGAGGAGTGGCTGAGGAATCTGGGACTGTCTAGTTTGGAGAAAAGGAGGCTGGGGAGCAATGTCATTGCGCTCTACAGCTTCCTAAGGAGGGCAAGTGGAGAGGGAGGTGCGGATCTCTTCTCCCCAGTACCTAGTGCCAGGACATGTGGGAATGGTTCAGAGATGCATCAGGGGAGATTCAGACTTGACTTCAGGAAACATTTCTTTACTGAGAGGGTAGTTAAACACTGGAGCAGTTTTTGTAGAGGGGTGGTTGATGCCCCAAGCCTGTCAGGGTTTAAGAGGCATTTGGACAATGTCCTTAATAAAATGCTTTAGCTTTTGGTCAGCCCTGAAGTGGTCAGGCAGTGGGACTAGGTGATCGTTGTAGGTCGCTTCCAACTGAAATATTCTATTCTATTATATTCTAACCCAGAAATTATAGTCTTTCAACCAGAGAACAATTAAAAATATTAGTAATATAGAACTGATGCTGCATTTTTAGCTGATAGGCAAACTAAATTATCCTTCCTTCACTAATTGCTACCTGGTATTCCACACCATCTCTTCCTGACAAATCATAAAAAGCTACATTTTACCAGCCCTATGTTTACGCATTTTAAGTTAGAGGATTCAAGGGTATTTAGCTAAGGCATTCATGGAGATGGAGCTCAGCTCTAGGTCTCCTGGTTCAACAAATTGCTCAGCCAGTAACTTTGCTTTTTCCGTTTTCTGCTTCATGGTTTGTTCCTTCTGAAGATGAGATGATCCCACTGGCTGAAGCCAGGTCAGACACCACACTTGTGGCAGCAGCAAGGAGAACAGTGACGGGAGCCAAGGCTGTCCCCTTCTACTGCAGCAACAATTTGTGATGGACCCATTCTAGCTGTCCTTCACAAAGGCTTCAAAATAAATTGCCAGGCAGCATGAGAAACAATTTTTACAAGGCAGTTTTAATTGCTGTTAAATAGCACGTCTCTGTCTCGGGCCACCATAAGCAGTAATGTCACAGGGAGCCCATCAAGCAGCAGGACCCATTGGTTACTACTGTAGCTGGACACAGGACAAATGTCAGCATGCATTTTGGCTTGTGAAACTCTTAAGAAGGCAAAGAGCAGCCCTTCCCACCTCAACTAGAAGGTCTCCAGAGAAGCCAGAAATACCTGTGTCCACTTTTTGGTGGGTGCTTTGGTTTATCTGCACTGTCAAGGGAGCAGCAGAACTTCCAAAAGTCCAAAGTCACACAGACAGTCAGTCACTACACCATGAAGTAGCTTGTGTGCTATAGCTTGTGACTCTCAGCATAAGGCGGTGATGCCTCACTTTGAAGCACAATGCATGCCAAGGGACTGATAAGAAGGAGGAGTCGAAAAAGCCAGGTTAAATGTTTCCCAGAAAACCTTGTAAAATGCCAGCGGCAGACACCAAGATAAAATATGTGTGTGCTCCCTTACCTCACTTTTCAGCCACCCAATACATCCTTCTTCAGACACTCATCTTTGCAAATATACATTGCATGAGGAGGAGGTATTGCAGTCCTGGAAACTCTTTCCTACCACTACTCCTGGAGGGCTTACAGAGAGTACTGCTCGCTCTCTCTCCCTCTGTCTCCCTTCCTTCCTTTCTTCCTTCCTTCTGTCCCTCATTCCCTCTCTCCCTACCTCCCTTCCTTCCCTTCTACAAAATGTCACACAACAGCTGGGTGTTTGGTTTTTAGTTTCTCCTGACTTCATACATTTGGAGCAAAAGGTGCAACAAGGCTGGCTCAAGCAGACAGAAAAACTGCTTTCTTCTCTCTGCTGACTGTCTTAAGCATCCCAGGAAGAGTGGGAAGGGGGCAGGATGAGTTTGCAACCCCCTGGGCTGCATGATTCCAGGGTCTGCTCTGCTTCTTGGAGTTCATCCCTGATGTTCTAGAGGCTGGGATCTAAAAGAGAGTGCCAACCAGCACCTTT
>NW_010116913.1:0-545 GCF_000699245.1 Pterocles gutturalis
TGAGTGCCAGCTGGGTGCCAGTTGGGTGCCAGTTGGGCGCCGGTTGTGTGCCGGTTGGGTGCCGGTTGGGTGCAGGTACTCACGTGGCTGGACACTGACGTGGGGTGGTGGAGCTGGGCGCGGGCAGGCGTTGATGGGGTTACCCGGAGCAAAGCAGAGACGACTGGTGCGGAGGTGATGGAGAGCATCCATGTGACAAAGCTCTCCCAAATTCCAGCTGGAATTACCCCAAATAACCTTCCCGGAATCACCCAGCTTTTAAAACTTGGGATGTAACCACATGTCCCCAACGTCCCCCTGTCCCCAGTGTCCTCAAATGTCCCCAGGTGGAACCGGGTGACTGTGGAGAACCTGGGCTTTGGGATGTCCCAGTATCCCCAACGTCCTGGACACCCTGGGTGTCTCCAATGTCCCCAACGTCCTGGATGTCCCCAGTGTCCCCTCTGTCCCCAGATCCCACAGATCTCATACGCCAGCACGGCGCCGGAGCTGTCGGACGCAGGGCGCTGCGAGTTCTTCTCATGGGTGGTGCCCCCAGTGTCCCA
>NW_010116913.1:695-1057 GCF_000699245.1 Pterocles gutturalis
GGCCTCGGGCGCGGGGCGGCCAGGCGGGGCTGCTCCTGTGCCTCCCGGGAGGACGGGCAGGAGTCCGGTGCCAGACCGTGCCGGGGCCTTGGCTCCAGCAGAAATTGGCTGCATGGCTTTAGTTTCCATCATCTTACCCGAACGCCCGGGATGTCCTCCAAGCACAGGCGCATGCAGCTCATCCCCAGCCTGGGCTCTCCCCCTGCAAGACCTGGGCTCGAAGGACAGAAGATTTATCTCATGGGTGACGCTGGGAACTCATCCACGGAGGAAGGAGGGGCAGGATCCTGGCGTTCCTACTCACGCCTCACTCTGCCGGAGCCGTGTCTCGCTGGCGCGGGAAAGCGTGGAGCAAAACCGCA